>NC_052312.1:3649943-3714484 GCF_016432855.1 Salvelinus namaycush | reverse complement strand
AGACAAACACACACACACACGCACGCACGCACGCGCACAAACAACTTGCCACCCACACATTTTCACACAAGCACACATTATCCATACACATAATGTGGGCCTAAACAAGCAGGCACTCTATAAAGCACAGGAACAAGACACATATAAAACATTAACCACACAAACACGAAGGGCTGTGTTCTGTCACTCACAGCATAGGAGAGAGATTTCATGTAGTTCAGTAGTTGTCCCCCCAATGATGAAATTGGGGAGTTGGTGCTGAGCGATTAACCGAAATGTCCGTAATTTTTGTTTTTCAAACAATAATTGACCGATGCGGTTCAATTATTTGAATTCCATTTTTTTTTTTTTTTTTTTTATAGAATTGTTTCCTGTGAGCTCAATGTGCACGTTGCACAGTTTCTCAAGAGATAAATCAGATCCAGCCTAAACTGTGAAATGTAGTAGGGAGTTGTAGTTTCTCTAGAGATAAATCAGATCCAGCCTAAACTGTGAAATGTAGTAGGGAGTTGTAGTTTCTCTTAGAGATAAATCAGATCCAGCCTAAACTGTGAAATGTAGTAGGGAGTTGTAGTTTCTCTAGAGATAAATCAGATCCAGCCTAAACTGTGAAATGTAGTAGGGAGTTGTAGTTTCTCTAGAGATAAATCAGATCCAGCCTAAACTGTGAAATGTAGTAGGGAGTTGTAGTTTCTCTAGAGATAAATCAGATCCAGCCTAAACTGTGAAATGTAGTAGGGAGTTGTAGTTTCTCTAGAGATAAATCAGATCCAGCCTAAACTGTGAAATGTAGTAGGGAGTTGTAGTTTCTCTAGAGATAAATCAGATCCAGCCTAAACTGTGAAATGTAGTAGGGAGTTGTAGTTTCTCCAGAGATAAATCAGATCCAGCCTAAACTGTGAAATGTAGTAGGGAGTTGTAGTTTCCAACAGTCTAATATTCTATATAGTTTAGTGCAAAAAAACACGATGCGTGATGGTGAGGGGATACAGAGAGCAGCTGTTGTTTTGCCAGGTATCTCTACCAAGTGATTTATTGTTGGTATTCAGCGGTCATAGTAGTATGTCTTATTTACTTTGAAGAACTACTAAAATAGTGATGTTGTCAGACAGCAGCTCTATAGAAATGAGATGATGACTTGGAATGAAATAATAAAGACATCAAATAAAACTAATGTAATAAAAACAACTGAAATATTTGATTAAAGTAAATTAATGTGAATAAATGATGGTTAATAAGTGATCAGCAGTAATGGACAGTAACTACCGTCATGGGACTTGTATTAATGGTTTAAGTCTGTGTTGTTACAGCATTCAACCCACATAATGCATAGTGCATTTAATGTAAAAAAATAAAAAATAAAAAATGGAAACGGGAATCAAAAACCGTGATTATTTTTTAGATAATGGAAAACTGAACCGACCTCAAACAGCAGTAATCGCTCAGCACTACGAGGAGGACATACAGTACTTTAGTCACACGCAATATCTGACAGCACCGGACCGAGTTTGACAAAACCTGGGTGAAATCATGCGTCTTGCCAGAGAGATCCGGCATTTACAAAATAACACTGATTGGTCGAAAGCAGTACATATAGTAATGTACTGAAATGTATTAGTCACAAGCAATATCTCAATAGGCCCAAGGAGGGCATGGCATCATTCCTGACATGTTTACTGTTGCCTTTTTTCTTCTGTATCATCCCATTCCCTTACCACAGTATCATTCCATTCCCATACCACTGTATCATCCCATTCCCTTACCACAGTATCATCCCATTCCCTTACCACAGTATCATCCCATTCCCATACCACAGTATCATCCCATTCCCTACCACAGTATCATCCCATTTCCATACCAACCACGTATATCCCAATTCCCTTACACGTATCATCCCATTCCCATAGCACACGTATCATCCCAATCCCTTACCACTGTATCATCCCATTCCCCTTACCACAGTATCATCCCCATTCCCTTACCACAGTATCATTCCATTCCCATACCACTGTATCATCCCATTCCCTTACCACAGTATCATCCCATTCCCTTACCACAGTATCATCCCATTCCCATACCACAGTATCATCCCAATCCCTTACCACTGTATCATCCCATTCCCTTACCACAGTATTATCCCATTCCCTTACCACTGTATCATCCCATTCCCATACCACAGTATCATCCCATTCCCATACCACTGTATCATCCCATGCCCATACCACAGTATCATCCCATTCCCTTACCACAGTATCATCCCATTCCCATACACCAGTATCATCCCATTCCCCTTACCACTGTATCATTCCATCCCATACCACTGTATCATCCCATTCCCATACCACTGTATCATCCCATTCCCATACCACAGTATCATCCCATTCCCATACCACTGTATCATCCCATGCCCATACCACAGTATCATCCCATTCCCATACCACTGTATCATCCCATGCCCATACCACTGTATCATCCCATTCCCATACCACTGTATCATCCCATTCCTATACCACTGTATCATTCCATTCCTATACCACTGTATCATCCCATTCCCATACCACAGTATTATCCCATTCCTATACCACTGTATCATCCCATTCCCATACCACAGTATCATCCCATTCCCATACCCCTGTATCATCCCATTCCCATACCACAGTATCATCCCATGCCCATACCACTGTATCATCCCATTCCCATACCACTGTATCATCCCATTCCTATACCACTGTATCATTCCATTCCTATACCACTGTATCATCCCATTCCCATACCACAGTATTATCCCATTCCCTTACCACAGTATTATCCCATTCCCTTACCACTGTATCATCCCATTCCCTTACCACAGTATCATCCCATTCCCTTACCACAGTATTATCCCATTCCCTTACCACTGTATCATTCCATTCCCATACCACTGTATCATCCCATTCCCATACCACTGTATCATCCCAATCCCTTACCACTGTATCATCCCATTCCCTTACCACAGTATTATCCCATTCCCTTACCACAGTATCATCCCAGTCCCTTACCACTGTATCATCCCATTCCCATACCACAGTATCATCCCATTCCCATACCACAGTATCATCCCATTCCCTTACCACAGTATCATCCCATTCCTATACCACTATATAATCCCATTCCCTTACCACAGTATCATCCCATTCCCATACCACTGTATCATCCCATTCCCATACCACACAGTATCATCCCATTCCCATACCACTGTATCATCCCATTCCCATACCACTGTATCATTCCATTCCCATACCACTGTATCATCCCATTCCCATACCACTGTATCATCCCATTCCCATACCACTGTATCATCCCATTCCCATACCACTGTATCATCCCATTCCCATACCACTGTATCATCCCATTCCCATACCACTGTATCATCCCATTCCCATACCACAGTATCATCCCATTCCCATACCACTGTATCATCCCATTCCCATACCACTGTATCATTCCATTCCCATACCACTGTATCATCCCATTCCCATACCACTGTATCATCCCATTCCCATACCACTGTATCATCCCATTCCCATACCACTGTATCATCCCATTCCCATACCACTGTATCATCCCATTCCCATACCACTGTATCATCCCATTCCTATACCACTGTATCATCCCATTCCTATACCAAGTGCTAGACCCTTTCTGTAATTACTACAACCAGTGGAGGCTGCACCCGTTCTGTATTTTACCTTCAGTGCAATTACTACAACCCCTGGATGGTCCACACATAAGTGTGTGTGTGCGTGTGTGTGTGTGTGTGCGTGTGTGTGTGTGTGTGTGTGTGTGTGTGTGTGTGTGTGTGTGTGTGTGTGTGTGTGTGTGTGTGTGTGTGTGTGTGTGTGTGTGTGTGTGTGTGTGTGTGTAGGGGTCTAAGCGGATCCTTTGACAGCTCCATCTCTAGGTTACGGGGTCTGCAGAGACCTTGTGGAGATCACTGTAATATGAGACACTAACAGAGAACATTGGAACATGAAAAAAGGAGAAGAGGAGAGAAAGAGAGACGGAGAGAGAGAGAGAGACAGAGAGAGAAATAGAGACGTAGGGAAAATACAGACACACACACACACGCAACCTACGATAGCAAGTCATGTTCAGTGTATGATTGTTCTCTGAAAGACTGGTCCCGATCACAGCTGTGTTGAGTCCGTTTAAATAGGGAGGATGAGAGACAGAGAGACAGAGAGAGACAGAGAGAGATGGAGAGACATGTAGAAAGAGAGAGAGACGGAGAGAGAGAGATGGAGAGAGACAGAGAGAGATGGAGAGAGATAAAGTTGGAGAGAGACAGAAACAGAGAGAGATGGAGAGAGACATGGAGAGATAGAGAGATGGGGAGAGAGAGAGATGGAGAGAAACAGAAAGATGGAGAGAGATGGAGAGAGATGGAGAAAGACGGAGAGAGGGATGGAGAGAGAGAGAGAGGAGAGAGAGAAAAGCAGAAAATAAATGGAGAGAGATAGATAGAGATGGACAGAGATGGAGAGAGAGAAAAACAGAGAGAGATGGAGAGACATGGAGAGAGATGGAGATAGAGATGGAGAGAGACAGATAGAGATGGACAGAGATGGAGAGAGACAAAGAGTGATAGAGAAAGATGGAGAGACAGAGCGAGATGGAGAGAGATGGAGAGAGATGGAGAGAGATGGAGAGAGATAGAGACAGATGGAGACAGATGGAGAGAGATGGAGAGAGATGGAGAGAGACAGAGACAGATGGAGAGAGATGGAGAGAGATGGAGAGAGATGGAGAGAGATGGAGAGAGATGGAGAGAGATGGAGAGAGATGGAGAAAGCCAACATTTCCACCCACCTCTCCTTTTCTTTTCCTCCCACTTATCATGGCTCTCCTATGCTACTCCTCACCCTATAAACACTTACTATGGCTCTCCTCTCCTCTCCTCTCCTCTCCTCTCCTCTCCTCTCCTCTCCTCTCCTCTCCTCTCCTCTCCTCTCCTCTCCTCTCCTCTCCTCTCCTCTCGTCTCCTCTCCTCTCCTTCATACTTTCTCTCCTACCACCCTCTTCTACCACTTTTTGAACAGCACATTCACAGTTTTTTAAAGCACCAAGGCTAACACACGTGCACACAAACACACACACACACACACACACACACACACACACACACACACACACACACACACACACACACACACACACACACACACACACACACACACACACACACACACACACACACACACACACACACACACACACACAGAGTAAAGCCGACCGAGAACCAACTGAAGCATTTCTGTTGTGGTTCCTAATCCACTTTTCCATTTAATGAGAATCTCTCGTTCTCTCCCGCTACCTCTCATTCCCTAGATCCTTCTCTTTTTCGCAAAACAATAAGCAAGGACTGATCTGTGTAAACGCTGACGCAGGTGTAAACTCAGCCTTTTACAGGCTCAGTACCGGGGAGTTCTTAAACACACTTGGTTCCGATGGTGGGGCCAAAATAACTCACCTTCTACAGCGTAACAAACACATTAACTAAACCATGTTATTATACATGGAGACTAACTATGGAGAGAGGCGTTATAACTAAACCATGTTATTATACATGGAGACTAACTATGGAGAGAGGGGTTATAACTAAACCATGTTATTATACATAGAGACTAACTATGGAGAGAGGGGTTATAACTAAACCATGTTATTATACATGGAGACTAACTATGGAGAGAGGGGTTATAACTAAACCATGTTATTATACATGGAGACTAACTATGGAGAGAGGCGTTATAACTAAACCATGTTATTATACATGGAGACTAACTATGGAGAGAGGGGTTATAACTAAACCATGTTATTATACATGGAGACTAACTATGGAGAGAGGGGTTATAACTAAACCATGTTATTATACATGGAGACTAACTATGGAGAGAGGGGTTATAACTAAACCATGTTATTATACATGGAGACTAACTATGGAGAGAGGGGTTATAACTAAACCATGGTATTATACATGGAGACGGCACACGTGAAGCACATTTTCTTTTGTCAGTTAGATTGGTTTACTTCTTAGTGTAAAGTACAGACACACTAAAGAGGCTTTTGTGCATTTGGGAAAAATTACTAAACTATAAACATGAACCCAGTTTCACCCAGTTTCACCCAGTTTCACCCAGTTTCAACCAGTTTCACCCAGTTTCACCCATTTTCAACCAGTTTCACCCAGTTTCAACCAGTTTCAACCAGTTTGACCCAGTTTCAACCAGTTTCACCCAGTTTCACCCAGTTTGTGTCTATTCAGACAGGGTACAGCCAGTTCCCACATGATTATACCAGTTCAGTTTCTACCTGATTGAGCTGCTCCTGGTCGTGAAGGCTTTCCAGGACCCTCCGGTACTTCCTCTCTCTGTACTTCCTGCGGTGGAAGGTGGCCCGCTGCTCGGGCGACGCCCCCATGTGAAGCTCTTCCTCCAGGGGCAGGCTGGCCGCCCAGAAGCTGTTGGCGTTCTCATTTCCCACCTCCAGAAAGAGCTGCGGTGTCAGAGGGCAGAGGTCAGATGTCTAATTAACTATTATAGTGGTGAAGCATCAACTGCACTCTCTGAAACCGTCAGAGAACAATCGTGTAACATTTGAATAACATTAAAACGTTACTTTAAAACTAAAAGTATTATATTCAAATATTATATATTAAAACTTTATTTTATCAGTTAAGTCTTTGAGAACTTAGTTTTATAGTAATAAGCTACTGTAGTCACTGAAAGTCTGTAGTATAGAAGCATAATCTCAAATCATATTACTTAAGCCAAACTAAAGGTATGCGGTAGAATAACCCTAGCCATGCTTTCTAAAACAACCTCTCCACATTCCACAACTTCCACAGGAAGAACCTGAACACATTCCTTGTGATCTGGAGCATCAAACGTCTCCGTACCTCCACCAGCTCGTTGCTCCAGATACTACCGTCTAACATCAAACATCTCCGTACCTCCACCAGCTCGTTGCTCCAGATACTACCGTCTAACATCAAACATCTCCGTACCTCCACCAGCTCGTTGCTCCAGATACTACCGTCTAACATCAAACATCTCCGTACCTCCACCAGCTCGTTGCTCCAGATACTACCGTCTAACATCAAACATCTCCGTACCTCCACCAGCTCGTTGCTCCAGATACTACCGTCTAACTTCAGGCTCCTAACTTTAGAGAGGCTAGGGCCCAGGAACCGGTGCTGACCTGGGGGGGGAACACACACACACACACACACACACACGGTTCAGTGACAAACAGACAAGACAGCAGATATCATAGAGGCATGGCTGGCAGCGTTTTACTGCTCTAATACTCTCTAGTTGCAGACTTCTTTACAGCGTTCAACACAGCTAATTGGAAATGAAAGCAGAGAAAGAGAGAGAAGAGGCCATTAATTGCTAATGATTCATGAGTAATTAATTGTGTTTGTTGGTCGGTGTTTATTTGGGTGAACTGGAGGGTTAGGGTTGTTTATGCGTTTTAAGATGGATGGATAAATAAAACATATTGGAGGAGAAGAAGAAGAGATTGATATGCATATGGATCAGAGTCTCTCGTACGACTCTATCATGTGATTAGTGTGGTAGTGTGAAAGGCATCATTATCTATCAGATAACATTACTGATAGACTATAGACACGGGCCGGACAAAGGGGCCATCGACAATGATACACTTACCATGAGAGGGGCGTCAATTGTGAGTGAGTGAGTGAGTGAGTGAGTGAGTGAGTGAGTGAGTGAGTGAGTGAGTGAGTGAGTGAGTGAGTGAGTGAGTGAGTGAGTGAGTGAGTGAGTGAGTGAGTGAGTGAGTGAGAAAAGAGTGTGAGAGAGAAAGAGTGTGAGAGAGAAAAGAGTGTGAGAGAGAAAAGAGTGTGAGAGAGAAAAGAGTGTGAGAGAGAAAAGAGTGTGAGAGAGAAAAGAGTGTGAGTGAGAAAAGAGTGTGAGAGAGAAAGAGTGTGAGAGAGAAAAGAGTGTGAGAGAGAAAAGAGTGTGAGAGAGAAAAGAGTGTGAGAGAGAAAAGAGTGTGAGAGAGAAAAGAGTGTGAGAGAGAAAAGAGTGTGAGAGAGAATCAAAGCTGTGTTTGAGACTTGGCTTGGGATAAAAGCATCTGTTAAATGACCATATCATTATTATCGTGAATAATTATCATGATTGTTAATGGGACGCTATTGAATAAAAGTCCTGATGTTTTGCACAAGTGGTTCGTAGGATTCAGAAGTGTGTCTGCGTTGTACAATGACTCACTCTGTCTCAATACAATAGATCAAATACAAGTCTCTACATTTTGTCCGTACTCTTTGTAACGAGCTGAAATGCTCCACCCAAAACAAACAACAAGGTACTTCCTGCTTCCTCAGAATTCTAAACCTCGCCCAGTTACCAAATGTCCAATTAAAAAACGTCTTAACCGACTGCTGTTATGAGCACCGTCCTCACTTTGTGGCATTTCATAAAAGCACACTTCCTTCCTCCGCTCAAATCGGCCAAAACAGGAGATGCATTTGTGGTTGCCACAGAAACGGTTGTCGGGTTGTTTGATGTAAAGGGTTGAATACTATTATTATAACGTGCCATTCAGTGCAGCTGTCATGTTTGACAACGGGAAGAGAGAGAGGGGACAGGTATCAGAAACATTTAATACGTGTAAAATCAGGCATTCTGGAGAGAGAGAGAGAGAGAGAGAGAGAGAGAGAGAGAGAGAGAGAGAGAGAGAGAGAGAGAGAGAGAGAGAGAGAGAGAGAGAGAGAGAGAGAGAGAGAGAGAGAGAGAGAGAGAGAGAGAGAGAGAGAGAGAGAGAGAGAGAGAGAGAGAGAGAGAGAGAGAGAGAGAGAGAGAGAGAGAGACACAAACATCTACCTGGAGGCAACAACATTCCCTCCCCAATATGCCCCCCTAGAAACAACTAAGACAACATAACCAACAAAAACGGGTCACAACTCCCACTGACACCCCTATCAGATCACAGCAAAATCACACTCTACTTGAACATATCTTTGCTCAGTCATGAGGCATCAAAGTCAATGGAAATGAATAATATTAAGAAATGCTAAATGGAAGAAAAGTAGTGTAGAAACCTACCAAAAAACAATTAGGCAACAACAAATTCTATCCCTTCTAGACAACTTCCTGGACACATTTTTTATAATAGTGAAGGTGTAAACCTGGCAGTAGAAAATCTAAACAGTATATTTGACCTCTCAGCTTCCCTATCAAATCTAAACATGTCAAGCAGACAACCTGAGGAAATGAACAACGCTGACAAATGATTTGATGAAGAATGTAAAAACCTTGGAAAGAAATTGAGAAACCTGTCCAACCAAAAACAGAGACCCAGAAAACCTGAGTCTAAGCCTTCACTATGGTGATTCACTAAAACAATACAGAAATACACTACAGAAAAAGGAGGAACAGCATGTCAGAAATCAGCTCAATGTAATTGAAGAATTCATAGAATCTAACCACCTCTCGGAAAATTGGAAAACTCAAAACAAACACGAAAAGTTATCAATCCAAAACAGAGATGTAAGGATAACCACTTCACCAATCTGTTTTGCTCTATGACAAAGAACAAACAGCAAAAACATATACATGATCGAATACAAATCTTAGAATCAACTCTTAAAGACTACCAAAGCCCACTGTATTCTCCAATTACATTGGAGAAAAAAAAAGGCCTGTGGTGTTGATGTTATCCTAAATTAAATGATAAAATATACAGACAACAAATTCAAATTTGCTATACTTAAACTCTTTAACATCATCCTCAGCTCTGGCATCTTCCCCAATATTTGGAACCGGGGACTGATCACCCCAATCCACAAAAGTGGAGAAACATTTGTCCCCAAACACTACCGTGGGATATGCGTCAACAACAACCTTGGGTAAATCCTCCACATTACCATTAACATTAGACTCGTACATTTCCTCAGTGAAAACAGTGTCAAATTGGCTTCTTACCAAAGTACCGTACAACATACCACATATTCACCGTGCACACCCTAATTGATAAACAAACAAAACAAAGGCAAAGTCTTCTCATGCTTTGTTGATTTCAAAAAAGCTTTAGACTCAATTTGGCATGAGGGCCTGCTATACTGAAATTGATGGAAAGGGGTTGTTGGGGGAAAAACATATGACATTATATAAAATCCATGTACACAAACAAGTACACGGTTAAAATTGGCAAAAAACACAGACATTTCTTTCCACAGGGGCGTATCGACGAATTGGTCAGGGCAATAGAACAGTCTGCAGCACCCGGCCTCACCCAACTAGAATATGTCTACTTTCAAATGTCTACTGTTTGCTGATGATCTGGTGCTGCTGTCCCCAACCAAGGAGAGCCTACAGCAGAACCTAGATCTTCTGCACAGATTCTGTCAGACCTGGGCCCTGACAGTAAATCTCAGTAAGACAAAAATAATGGTTTTGCAAAAAAGGTCCAGTTCCCAGGACCATGAAAACAAAATGAATCTAGATACCGTTGCCCTAAAGCACACAAAACACTATACCTATCTCTGCCTAATCATCAGAGCCAGAGGTAACTTCCACAAAGCTGTGAACAATCTGAGAGTCAAGGCAAGAAGGGCATTCTATGCCATCAAAAGGAACATCAAATTCGACATGCCAATTAAAATTGTTGAATCAGTTATAGAACCCATTGCCCTTTATGGTTGTGAGGTCTGGTGTCCGCTCACCAACCAAGAACTCACAAAACGAGACAAAAAACTAATTGAAATGCTGCATGCAGAATTCTGTAAAAATATCCTCTGTGTACAACGTTAACCACCAAATAATACATGCAGAGCAGAATTTGTCCGATACCCGCTAATTATCAAAATCTAGAAAAGAGCCGTTAAATTCTACAACCACTGAAAAGGAAGCGATTCCCAAACCTTCTATAACAAAGCCATCACCTACAGTGAAATAAAACTGGGGAAGTGTCCCTTAAGCAAGCTGGTCCTGGGGTTCTGTTCACAAACATAAACAGACCCCACGGAGACCCAGGACAACAACACAATTAGACCCAAACAAATCATGAGAAAACAAAAAGTGAATTACTTGACACATTGGAAAGAATTTACCAAAAAACAGCGCAAACTAGAATGCTATTTGGCCCTAAACAGAGAGTACACAGTGGCAGAATACCTGACCACTGTGACTGACCCAAAATTAAAGAAAGCTTTGACTATGTACAAACTCAGTGAGCTTAGCCTTGCTATTGAGAGAGGCCACCGTAGGCAGACCTCTCCACAAAATGAGGTGGAAACTGAGCTGCACTTCCTAACCTCCTGCCAAATGTATGACCATATTAGACACATATTTCCCTCAGATTACACAGATCCACAAATAAATTGAAAACAAGTCCAATTTTGATCAACTCCCATATTTATTGGGTGAAATACCACAGTGTGCCATCACAGCAGCAAGATTTGTGACCTGTTGCCACAAGAAAAGGGCAACTAGTGAAGAACAAACACCATTGTAAATACAACCTATATTTATGTTTATTTATTTGATCTTTCGTACTTAAACTATTTGCAGATAATATGACATTTGAAACGTCTTTATTCTTTAGGAACTTTTGTAAGTGTAATGTTTACTGTTAATATTTTATTTCACATTTGTTTATCTATTTCACTTGCTTTGGCAACATAAACATGTGTTTCCCATGCCAATAAAGCCCTTACAGTGAAATTGAACTGAATTGAGAGAGAGAGAGAAAGAAAGAAACAATTTGGTTCGAGGACACCATTCTGGTTTTGACCCTTGCCTGTTTCTGGACTCTGTACCCACCTGCCTGACAATTGTGCCTGCCTTGACCACGAGCCTGTCTGCCACTCTGTACCTCCTGGACTCTGATCTGGTTTTGACCTTTTTGCCTGTCCACAACCATTCTCTTGCCTACCCCTTTGGATTATTAAACATTGTAAGACTCCAATCATCTGTCTCTGCATTTGGGTCTTGCCTTGTGCCTTGATAGTTTCCTCTTCCTCTAGTTCTATAATTAACTTTATTGTCTGTAACACCCGAAACCTAATTAAAAGCATTTTTGTCATTGATTTTCCAAACCGGGTTGGGTAATTTAAGGCGAGTGGTCCGTCCGAGGATGGCTTACTCATTTTGACGTTGCCCTACGCCGCTCACCTCCGAGTCGATAATATTAAACATTCCTGTAAATGAACAAAATTAAGGACCGCTTGAAAAAGCTGCGACGGAAACTTGAGGAATACCAATTACATGGGTTATAAAGAGAGGTGACGCGTTGAATTAAAACATATGACAAAGACAGGGTATCTGAGACCTCCCTGAGGAGAGAGAATGGGAGAATGAAGAGTCGTGTGTTTAAGTGTGTGTTTGCTAGCATACATGTGTGTGTGAGAGTGTGCATAGTCCTACGTGCCTGTGTGTGTGTTTGTGTACAAAGGTGGTGTCCTCTTAAACAAATCTAAAAGACAAGGTTAAGTCACCAAGACTCCAATTTCATAATGGATTAGTCTAAAATATATTACCACCATGCACTGGGAGATATATCTAATACATACTACCACCATGCACTGGGATATATATCTAATACATACTACCACCATGCACTGGGGGATCTGTCTCTAATACATACTACCACCATGCACTGGGAGATATATCTAATACATACTACCACCATGCACTGGGAGATCTGTCTCTAATACATATTACCACCATGCACTGGGAGATCTGTCTCTAATACATATTACCACCATGCACTGGGAGATCTGTCTCTAATACATACTACCACCATGCACTGGGAGATCTGTCTCTAATACATATTACCACCATGCACTGGGAGATCTGTCTCTAATACATATTACCACCATGCACTGGGAGATCTGTCTCTAATACATACTACCACCATGCACTGGGAGATCTGTCTCTAATACATACTACCACCATGCACTGGGAGATCTGTCTCTAATACATACTACCACCATGCACTGGGAGATCTGTCTCTAATACATACTACCACCATGCACTGGGAGATATATCTAATACATACTACCACCATGCACTGGGAGAACTGTCTCTAATACATACTACCGCCATACACTGGGAGATCTGTCTCTAATACATACTACCACCATGCACTGGGGGATCTGTCTCTAATACATACTACCACCATGCACTGGGAGAACTGTCTCTAATACATACTACCACCATGCACTGGGATATATATCTAATACATACTACCACCATGCACTGGGAGATATATCTAATACATACTACCACCATACACTGGGAGATCTGTCTCTAATACATACTACCACCATGCACTGGGAGAACTGTCTCTAATACATACTACCACCATGCACTGGGAGATCTGTCTCTAATACATACTACCACCATGCACTGGGAGAACTGTCTCTAATACATACTACCACCATGCACTGGGAGATCTGTCTCTAATACATACTACCACCATGCACTGGGAGATATATCTAATACATACTACCACCATGCACTGGGAGATATATCTAATACATACTACCACCATGCACTGGGAGAACTGTCTCTAATACATACTACCACCATGCACTGGGAGAACTGTCTCTAATACATACTACCACCATGCACTGGGAGATATATCTAATACATACTACCACCATGCACTGGGAGATCTGTCTCTAATACATACTACCACCATGCACTGGGAGAACTGTCTCTAATACATACTACCACCATGCACTGGGATATATATCTAATACATACTACCACCATGCACTGGGAGATCTGTCTCTAATACATACTACCACCATGCACTGGGAGATATATCTAATACATACTACCACCATGCACTGGGAGATATATCTAATACATACTACCACCATGCACTGGGAGATCTGTCTCTAATACATACTACCACCATGCACTGGGAGATCTGTCTCTAATACATACTACCACCATGCACTGGGAGATATATCTAATACATACTACCACCATGCACTGGGATATATATCTAATACATACTACCACCATGCACTGGGAGAACTGTCTCTAATACATACTACCACCATGCACTGGGAGATCTGTCTCTAATACATACTACCACCATGCACTGGGAGATCTGTCTCTAATACATACTACCACCATGCACTGGGAGATCTATCTCTAATACATACTACCACCATGCACTGGGAGAACTGTCTCTAATACATACTACCACCATGCACTGGGAGATCTGTCTCTAATACATACTACCACCATGCACTGGGAGATATATCTAATACATACTACCACCATGCACTGGGAGATCTGTCTCTAATACATACTACCACCATGCACTGAGAGATCTGTCTCTAATACATACTACCACCATGCACTGAGAGATCTGTCTCTAATACATACTACCACCATGCACTGGGAGATCTGTCTCTAATACATACTACCACCATGCACTGGGAGATCTGTCTCTAATACATACTACCACCATGCACTGGGAGATCTGTCTCTAATACATACTACCACCATGCACTGGGAGATCTGTCTCTAATACATACTACCACCATGCACTGGGAGATCTGTCTCTAATACATACTACCACCATGCACTGGGAGAACTGTCTCTAATACATACTACCACCATGCACTGGGAGAACTGTCTCTAATACATACTACCACCATGCACTGGGAGATATATCTAATACATACTACCACCATGCACTGGGAGATCTGTCTCTAATACATACTACCACCATGCACTGGGAGAACTGTCTCTAATACATACTACCACCATGCACTGGGAGATATATCTAATACATATTACCACCATGCACTGGGAGAACTGTCTCTAATACATACTACCACCATGCACTGGGAGAACTGTCTCTAATACATACTACCACCATGCACTGGGAGAACTGTCTCTAATACATACTACCACCATGCACTGGGGGATATATCTAATACATATTACCACCATGCACTGGGAGATCTGTCTCTAATACATACTACCACCATGCACTGGGAGAACTGTCTCTAATACATACTACCACCATGCACTGGGAGATATATCTAATACATACTACCACCATGCACTGGGAGAACTGTCTCTAATACATACTACCACCATGCACTGGGAGAACTGTCTCTAATACATACTACCACCATGCACTGGGAGATCTGTCTCTAATACATACTACCACCATGCACTGGGAGATCTGTCTCTAATACATACTACCACCATGCACTGGGAGAACTGTCTCTAATACATACTACCACCATGCACTGGGAGATATATCTAATACATACTACCACCATGCACTGGGATATCTGTCTCTAATACATACTACCACCATGCACTGGGAGAACTGTCTCTAATACATACTACCACCATGCACTGGGAGATCTGTCTCTAATACATACTACCACCATGCACTGGGAGATCTGTCTCTAATACATACTACCACCATGCACTGGGAGAACTGTCTCTAATACATACTACCACCATGCACTGGGAGATATATCTAATACATACTACCACCATGCACTGGGAGATCTGTCTCTAATACATACTACCACCATGCACTGGGAGAACTGTCTCTAATACATACTACCACCATGCACTGGGAGATCTATCTAATACATACTACCACCATGCACTGGGAGATCTGTCTCTAATACATACTACCACCATGCACTGGGAGATCTATCTAATACATACTACCACCATGCACTGGGAGATCTGTCTCTAATACATACTACCACCATGCACTGGGAGATCTGTCTCTAATACATACTACCACCATGCACTGGGAGATCTGTCTCTAATACATACTACCACCATGCACTGGGAGATCTATCTAATACATACTACCACCATGCACTGGGAGATCTGTCTCTAATACATACTACCACCATGCACTGGGAGATCTGTCTCTAATACATACTACCACCATGCACTGGGAGAACTGTCTCTAATACATACTACCACCATGCACTGGGAGATCTATCTAATACATACTACCACCATGCACTGGGAGAACTGTCTCTAATACATACTACCACCATGCACTGGGAGATCTGTCTCTAATACATACTACCACCATGCACTGGGAGATCTGTCTCTAATACATACTACCACCATGCACTGGGAGAACTGTCTCTAATACATACTACCACCATGCACTGGGAGATATATCTAATACATACTACCACCATGCACTGGGAGATATATCTAATACATACTACCACCATGCACTGGGAGATATATCTAATACATACTACCACCATGCACTGGGAGAACTGTCTCTAATACATACTACCACCATGCACTGGGAGATCTGTCTCTAATACATACTACCACCATGCACTGGGAGATATATCTAATACATACTACCACCATGCACTGGGAGAACTGTCTCTAATACATACTACCACCATGCACTGGGAGATCTGTCTCTAATACATACTACCACCATGCACTGGGAGATCTGTCTCTAATACATACTACCACCATGCACTGGGAGATCTGTCTCTAATACATACTACCACCATGCACTGGGAGATCTGTCTCTAATACATACTACCACCATGCACTGGGAGATCTGTCTCTAATACATACTACCACCATGCACTGGGAGATCTGTCTCTAATACATACTACCACCATGCACTGGGAGATCTGTCTCTAATACATACTACCACCATGCACTGGGAGATATATCTATTACATACTACCACCATGCACTGGGAGAACTGTCTCTAATACATACTACCACCATGCACTGGGAGATATATCTATTACATACTACCACCATGCACTGGGAGAACTGTCTCTAATACATACTACCACCATGCACTGGGAGATCTGTCTCTAATACATACTACCACCATGCACTGGGAGAACTGTCTCTAATACATACTACCACCATGCACTGGGAGATCTGTCTCTAATACATACTACCACCATGCACTGGGAGATATATCTAATACATACTACCACCATGCACTGGGAGATCTGTCTCTAATACATACTACCACCATGCACTGGGAGATCTGTCTCTAATACATACTACCACCATGCACTGAGAGATCTGTCTCTAATACATACTACCACCATGCACTGGGAGAACTGTCTCTAATACATACTACCACCATGCACTGGGAGAACTGTCTCTAATACATACTACCACCATGCACTGGGAGATATATCTAATACATACTACCACCATGCACTGGGAGAACTGTCTCTAATACATACTACCACCATGCACTGGGAGATCTGTCTCTAATACATACTACCACCATGCACTGGGAGATCTGTCTCTAATACATACTACCACCATGCACTGGGAGATCTGTCTCTAATACATACTACCACCATGCACTGGGGGATATATCTCTAATACATACTACCACCATGCACTGGGAGAACTGTCTCTAATACATACTACCACCATGCACTGGGAGATCTGTCTCTAATACATATTACCACCATGCACTGGGAGATCTGTCTCTAATACATACTACCACCATGCACTGGGAGATCTGTCTCTAATACATACTACCACCATGCACTGGGAGAACTGTCTCTAATACATACTACCACCATGCACTGGGAGATCTGTCTCTAATACATATTACCACCATGCACTGGGAGATCTGTCTCTAATACATACTACCACCATGCACTGGGAGATCTGTCTCTAATACATACTACCACCATGCACTGGAAGATCTGTCTCTAATACATACTACCACCATGCACTGGGAGATCTGTCTCTAATACATACTACCACCATGCACTGGGAGAACTGTCTCTAATACATACTACCACCATGCACTGGGAGAACTGTCTCTAATACATACTACCACCATGCACTGGGAGATCTGTCTCTAATACATACTACCACCATGCACTGGAAGATCTGTCTCTAATACATACTACCACCATGCACTGGGAGATCTGTCTCTAATACATACTACCACCATGCACTGGGAGAACTGTCTCTAATACATACTACCACCATGCACTGGAAGATCTGTCTCTAATACATACTACCACCATGCACTGGGAGAACTGTCTCTAATACATACTACCACCATGCACTGGGAGATCTGTCTCTAATACATATTACCACCATGCACTGGGAGATCTGTCTCTAATACATACTACCACCATGCACTGGGAGAACTGTCTCTAATACATACTACCACCATGCACTGGGAGAACTGTCTCTAATACATACTACCACCATGCACTGGGAGATCTGTCTCTAATACATACTACCACCATGCACTGGGAGAACTGTCTCTAATACATACTACCACCATGCACTGGGAGATCTGTCTCTAATACATACTACCACCATGCACTGGAAGATCTGTCTCTAATACATACTACCACCATGCACTGGGAGATCTGTCTCTAATACATACTACCACCATGCACTGGGAGATCTGTCTCTAATACATACTACCACCATGCACTGGGAGAACTGTCTCTAATACATACTACCACCATGCACTGGGAGATCTGTCTCTAATACATACTACCACCATGCACTGGGAGAACTGTCTCTAATACATACTACCACCATGCACTGGGGGATATATCTAATACATATTACCACCATGCACTGGGAGATCTGTCTCTAATACATACTACCACCATGCACTGGGGGATATATCTAATACATACTACCACCATGCACTGGGAGATATATCTAATACATACTACCACCATGCACTGGGAGATATATCTAATACATACTACCACCATGCACTGGGGGATATATCTAATACATACTACCACCATGCACTGGGAGAACTGTCTCTAATACATACTACCACCATGCACTGGGAGATATATCTAATACATACTACCACCATGCACTGGGAGATATATCTAATACATACTACCACCATGCACTGGGAGATATATCTAATACATACTACCACCATGCACTGGGAGAACTGTCTCTAATACATACTACCACCATGCACTGGGAGATATATCTAATACATACTACCACCATGCACTGGGAGAACTGTCTCTAATACATACTACCACCATGCACTGGGAGATATATCTAATACATACTACCACCATGCACTGGGAGATCTGTCTCTAATACATACTACCACCATGCACTGGGAGAACTGTCTCTAATACATACTACCACCATGCACTGGGAGATATATCTAATACATACTACCACCATGCACTGGGAGATCTGTCTCTAATACATACTACCACCATGCACTGGGAGATATATCTAATACATACTACCACCATGCACTGGGAGATCTATCTAATACATACTACCACCATGCACTGGGAGAACTGTCTCTAATACATACTACCACCATGCACTGGGAGATATATCTAATACATACTACCACCATGCACTGGGAGAACTGTCTCTAATACATACTACCACCATGCACTGGGAGATCTGTCTCTAATACATACTACCACCATGCACTGGGAGATCTGTCTCTAATACATACTACCACCATGCACTGGGAGATATATCTAATACATACTACCACCATGCACTGGGAGATCTGTCTCTAATACATACTACCACCATGCACTGGGAGATATATCTAATACATACTACCACCATGCACTGGGAGAACTGTCTCTAATACATACTACCACCATGCACTGGGAGATCTGTCTCTAATACATACTACCACCATGCACTGGGAGATCTGTCTCTAATACATACTACCACCATGCACTGGGAGATCTGTCTCTAATACATACTACCACCATGCACTGGGGGATATATCTAATACATATTACCACCATGCACTGGGAGATCTGTCTCTAATACATACTACCACCATGCACTGGGAGATATATCTAATACATACTACCACCATGCACTGGGAGAACTGTCTCTAATACATACTACCACCATGCACTGGGAGATCTGTCTCTAATACATACTACCACCATGCACTGGGATATATATCTAATACATACTACCACCATGCACTGGGAGAACTGTCTCTAATACATACTACCACCATGCACTGGGAGATCTGTCTCTAATACATACTACCACCATGCACTGGGAGAACTGTCTCTAATACATACTACCACCATGCACTGGGAGAACTGTCTCTAATACATACTACCACCATGCACTGGGAGATCTGTCTCTAATACATACTACCACCATGCACTGGGAGATCTGTCTCTAATACATACTACCACCATGCACTGGGAGAACTGTCTCTAATACATACTACCACCATGCACTGGGAGATCTGTCTCTAATACATACTACCACCATGCACTGGGAGAACTGTCTCTAATACATACTACCACCATGCACTGAGAGATCTGTCTCTAATACATACTACCACCATGCACTGGGAGATCTGTCTCTAATACATACTACCACCATGCACTGAGAGATCTGTCTCTAATACATACTACCACCATGCACTGGGAGATCTGTCTCTAATACATACTACCACCATGCACTGGGAGATCTGTCTCTAATACATACTACCACCATGCACTGGGAGATATATCTAATACATACTACCACCATGCACTGGGAGATCTGTCTCTAATACATACTACCACCATGCACTGGGAGAACTGTCTCTAATACATACTACCACCATGCACTGGGAGAACTGTCTCTAATACATACTACCACCATGCACTGGGAGAACTGTCTCTAATACATACTACCACCATGCACTGGGAGAACTGTCTCTAATACATACTACCACCATGCACTGGGAGATCTGTCTCTAATACATACTACCACCATGCACTGGGAGATCTGTCTCTAATACATACTACCACCATGCACTGGGAGAACTGTCTCTAATACATACTACCACCATGCACTGGGAGATCTGTCTCTAATACATATTACCACCATGCACTGGGAGATCTGTCTCTAATACATACTACCACCATGCACTGGGAGATATATCTAATACATACTACCACCATGCACTGGGAGAACTGTCTCTAATACATACTACCACCATGCACTGGGAGATATATCTAATACATACTACCACCATGCACTGGGAGATCTGTCTCTAATACATACTACCACCATGCACTGGGAGAACTGTCTCTAATACATACTACCACCATGCACTGGGAGATCTGTCTCTAATACATACTACCACCATGCACTGGGAGAACTGTCTCTAATACATACTACCACCATGCACTGGGAGATATATCTAATACATACTACCACCATGCACTGGGAGAACTGTCTCTAATACATACTACCACCATGCACTGGGAGATCTGTCTCTAATACATACTACCACCATGCACTGGGAGATCTGTCTCTAATACATACTACCACCATGCACTGGGAGATATATCTAATACATACTACCACCATGCACTGGGAGAACTGTCTCTAATACATACTACCACCATGCACTGGGAGAACTGTCTCTAATACATATTACCACCATGCACTGGGAGATATATCTAATACATACTACCACCATGCACTGGGATATATATCTAATACATACTACCACCATGCACTGGGGGATCTGTCTCTAATACATACTACCACCATGCACTGGGAGAACTGTCTCTAATACATACTACCACCATGCACTGGAAGATCTGTCTCTAATACATACTACCACCATGCACTGGGAGATATATCTAATACATACTACCACCATGCACTGGGGGATCTGTCTCTAATACATACTACCACCATGCACTGGGAGATATATCTAATACATACTACCACCATGCACTGGGAGATATATCTAATACATACTACCACCATGCACTGGGAGATATATCTAATACATACTACCACCATGCACTGGGAGATCTGTCTCTAATACATACTACCACCATGCACTGGGAGAACTGTCTCTAATACATACTACCACCATGCACTGGGAGATCTGTCTCTAATACATACTACCACCATGCACTGGGAGAACTGTCTCTAATACATACTACCACCATGCACTGGGAGATCTGTCTCTAATACATACTACCACCATGCACTGGGAGAACTGTCTCTAATACATACTACCACCATGCACTGGGAGATCTGTCTCTAATACATATTACCACCATGCACTGGGAGATCTGTCTCTAATACATACTACCACCATGCACTGGGAGATCTGTCTCTAATACATACTACCACCATGCACTGGGAGATATATCTAATACATACTACCACCATGCACTGGAAGATCTGTCTCTAATACATACTACCACCATGCACTGGGAGATATATCTAATACATACTACCACCATGCACTGGGAGATCTGTCTCTAATACATACTACCACCATGCACTGGGAGATCTGTCTCTAATACATACTACCACCATGCACTGGGAGATCTGTCTCTAATACATACTACCACCATGCACTGGGAGATATATCTAATACATACTACCACCATGCACTGGGAGATATATCTAATACATACTACCACCATGCACTGGGATATATATCTAATACATACTACCACCATGCACTGGGAGAACTGTCTCTAATACATACTACCACCATGCACTGGGAGATCTGTCTCTAATACATACTACCACCATGCACTGGGAGATCTGTCTCTAATACATACTACCACCATGCACTGGGAGATCTGTCTCTAATACATATTACCACCATGCACTGGGAGAACTGTCTCTAATACATACTACCACCATGCACTGGGAGATATATCTAATACATACTACCACCATGCACTGGGAGAACTGTCTCTAATACATATTACCACCATGCACTGGGAGAACTGTCTCTAATACATACTACCACCATGCACTGGGGGATCTGTCTCTAATACATACTACCACCATGCACTGGGAGAACTGTCTCTAATACATACTACCACCATGCACTGGGAGATCTGTCTCTAATACATACTACCACCATGCACTGGGAGATATATCTAATACATACTACCACCATGCACTGGGAGATATATCTAATACATACTACCGCCATGCACTGGGAGATATATCTAATACATATTACCACCATGCACTGGGAGAACTGTCTCTAATACATACTACCACCATGCACTGGGGGATCTGTCTCTAATACATACTACCACCATGCACTGGGAGATCTGTCTCTAATACATACTACCACCATGCACTGGGAGATCTGTCTCTAATACATACTACCACCATGCACTGGAAGATCTGTCTCTAATACATACTACCACCATGCACTGGGAGATATATCTAATACATACTACCACCATGCACTGGGAGAACTGTCTCTAATACATACTACCACCATGCACTGGGAGAACTGTCTCTAATACATACTACCACCATGCACTGGGAGAACTGTCTCTAATACATACTACCACCATGCACTGGGAGAACTGTCTCTAATACATACTACCACCATGCACTGGGAGAACTGTCTCTAATACATACTACCACCATGCACTGGGAGAACTGTCTCTAATACATACTACCACCATGCACTGGGAGATATATCTAATACATACTACCACCATGCACTGGGAGATATATCTAATACATATTACCACCATGCACTGGGGGATCTGTCTCTAATACATACTACCACCATGCACTGGGAGATATATCTAATACATACTACCACCATGCACTGGGAGAACTGTCTCTAATACATACTACCACCATGCACTGGGAGAACTGTCTCTAATACATACTACCACCATGCACTGGGAGAACTGTCTCTAATACATACTACCACCATGCACTGGGAGAACTGTCTCTAATACATACTACCACCATGCACTGGGAGATCTGTCTCTAATACATACTACCACCATGCACTGGGAGAACTGTCTCTAATACATACTACCACCATGCACTGGGAGAACTGTCTCTAATACATACTACCACCATGCACTGGGAGAACTGTCTCTAATACATACTACCACCATGCACTGGGAGATCTGTCTCTAATACATACTACCACCATGCACTGGGAGATCTGTCTCTAATACATACTACCACCATGCACTGGGAGATCTGTCTCTAATACATACTACCACCATGCACTGGGAGATATATCTAATACATACTACCACCATGCACTGGGATATATATCTAATACATCAGCGTTTGTGTGTGCATTTGTCACTCTCTAATCACAGGGGTAAACTTAGCGAATACACCATATGACCTACAGTGACATGCGAAGTATTCACCCCCCCCCCTTGGCATTTTTCCTATTTTGTTGTATTACAACCTGTGTCATGAGTTGGCCTGAGGTGGCCTGAGGTGGCCTGAGGTGGCCTGAGTTGGCCTGAGGTGGCCTGAGTTGGCCTGAGGTGGCCTGAGGTGGCCTGAGGTGGCCTGAGTTGGCCTGAGGTGGCCTGAGTTGGCCTGAGTTGGCCTGAGGTGGCCTGAGGTGGCCTGAGGTGGCCTGAGGTGGCCTGAGTTGGCCTGAGGTGGCCTGAGGTGGCCTGAGTTGGCCTGAGGTGGCCTGAGTTGGCCTGAGGTGGCCTGAGGTGGCCTGAGTTGGCCTGAGGTGGCCTGAGGTGGCCTGAGGTGGCCTGAGGTGGCCTGAGTTGGCCTGAGGTGGCCTGAGGTGGCCTGAGTTGGCCTGAGGTGGCCTGAGGTGGCCTGAGGTGGCCTGAGTTGGCCTGAGGTGGCCTGAGGTGGCCTGAGGTGGCCTGAGGTGGCCTGAGGTGGCCTGAGTTGGCCTGAGGTGGCCTGAGGTGGCCTGAGGTGGCCTCAGGTGGGGAGGTTTATGACCCCCATAAATAACTTTCTCCTTTTTCCTCTCCCTACTCTACCGATGTGACTATTGAAAATCCCTTTGTTAACATACATCAGCGTTTGTGTGTGCATTTGTCACTCTCTAATCACAGGGGTAAACTTAGCGAATACACCATATGACCTACAGTGACATGCGAAGTATTCACCCCCCCCCCTTGGCATTTTTCCTATTTTGTTGTATTACAACCTGTGTCATGAGTTGGCCTGAGGTGGCCTGAGGTGGCCTGAGTTGGCCTGAGGTGGCCTGAGGTGGCCTGAGGTGGCCTGAGGTGGCCTGAGGTGGCCTGAGTTGGCCTGAGGTGGCCTGAGTTGGCCTGAGGTGGCCTGAGGTGGCCTGAGTTGGCCTGAGGTGGCCTGAGGTGGCCTGAGGTGGCCTGAGGTGGCCTGAGGTGGCCTGAGTTGGCCTGAGGTGGCCTGAGGTGGCCTGAGTTGGCCTGAGGTGGCCTGAGGTGGCCTGAGGTGGCCTGAGTTGGCCTGAGGTGGCCTGAGGTGGCCTGAGGTGGCCTGAGGTGGCCTGAGGTGGCCTGAGTTGGCCTGAGGTGGCCTGAGGTGGCCTGAGGTGGCCTGAGGTGGCCTCAGGTGGGGAGGTTTATGACCCCCATAAATAACTTTCTCCTTTTTCCTCTCCCTACTCTACCGATGTGACTATTGAAAATCCCTTTGTTAACATAGAGAGTCTGGTGACATCAAAAGATGGGAACGGAACCATATTTCGGTAATCCAACCAGTTGAAAAATATGCGTTGGTACTAAATGAATATGATGTCAGATCAGTTGGCGTCTGAGACATTATTACTGATGATAGGACGACATAAACTGTATCTTGGAAAATCTACACATTCTAGTTATCAGATTCACATGGAATTGTTGTGCATTTTAAATGATTAAATATGAAACTTTTTGTGAAAAGATTAAATGTAATTTTAGCTTCCAAATGAGAGAATTGGGGTTTCATGAGTGAACTATGCTCAACTCAGTGGCCCCGCCCATGTGAACAGACATTGGTTATAAACTATGAAACACGCCCTTCTCTCCCCTCCTATATAAGCCCCTTGACGAAAATGTAACTTTCTGTTCCGAGGTTGTAGGGCGACAGTCCTACGTTAAAAGGGCTCCGATAATAACGTGTTCCAAGGACGTGTGGACTTGAGGCCCCCACGTTGAAAGGACAAAGACCACCTACAGAACTAAGCCAACCTCAGCAAGAACCTAATGAAATTAGCATCAAATTTCAATGTGAAGGTGACGACCTACACGCCAGAAGGATGAATTTTGACTATACCAGCCAGAATATAGCATGAGCATATAGCTTGCAACTTGGTATGAACTTTGAACCCTTATTCACTAAAGAAGTGACACCTCCTAGCCGTCGCGTTAGCGCAGCAACTGTAGACGTGGGCTAGGAGAGGACGGACAGAGTACCCATTCAACCACGCTCCAGTTCACCACTAGACAGTCTTCAGAGGACCAGACATCCATACTGGACAACCCGGCCTACCATCTACGACCAATCTACCGAAGCGCAGCTCAGAGTAAATATTTATTGCATTTTCCTTTTTCAAATGGGCTGTTATTTAGAATGCATAAGATTCTGTATTTACGATAGCATAGCTTCTCCCTTTGTTACTCAGTCTTCCCGCTCTTTCATTCAAACCCCATCCCCCTTTTCTTTGTGTAACCAGCCGCTATATCGGCTTCCGTTCACCTGGTCCATCAAATTATGATTCATTCTGTGTATATGTAATTCTGTGTGATTAGTTATTTAGTAAATAAATAATTAAACCAAATGTTGTATTGCTGATTCAACTTGTTGGCCAGGGTTCGTGAAGATAACCAATAATTTACAACTTTCAGATGAGACTAAACAAGGTGACGATTAAATATTGACTGCTACTGATGTAAAAGATTACTAGGTCTTTAAGAGTTTATTCGGAAGATAACAGCTCTATAAACATTATTTTGTGGTGACCCGACTTTCTAGTTAATTACATTCACCTGATTAGCTTAATCAGGTAATATGAATTACAGAGAAATTATTTTATAGAATAGCATGTCATATCACTTAATCCGGCAGAGCCAAAGACACGACACCTGGAAATAAAATACATTTTGGGGGGGTTTGCACAACATGCCTACCACTTTGAAGATGCAAAATATTTAAACAATTACAGCTGCATGTCTCTTATGTGCATAACCATTCACCCCCCCAAAGTCAATACTTTGTAGAGCCACTTTTTGCTACAATTACAGCTGCAAGTCTCTTGAGGTATGTCTCTATAAGCTTGGCACATCTAGCCACTGGGATTTTTGCCCATTCTTCAAGGCAAAACTGCTCCAGCTCCTTCAAGTTGGATGGGTTCCGCTGGTGTACAGTAATCTTTAAGTCATACCACAGATTCTCAATTGGATTGAGGTCTGGGCTTTGACTAGGCCATTCCAAGACATGTAAATGTTTCCCCTTAAACCACTCGAGTGTCGCTTTAACAGTATGCTTAAGGTCATTGTCCTGCTGGAAGGTGAACCTCCATCCCAGTCTCAAGTCTCTGGAAGATTGAAACAGATTTCCCTCAAGAGTTTCCCTGTATTTAGCGCCATCCATCACTCATTCATTTCTGACCAGTTTCCCAGTCCCTGCTGATGAAAAACATCCCCACAGCATGATGCTGCCACCACCATGCTTCACTGTGGGGATGGTATTCTCGGGTTGATGAGGTGTTGGGTTTGCTCCAGACATAGCATTTTTCTTGATGGCCAAAAAGCAAAATTTTTGTCTCATCTGACCAGAGTACCTTCTTCCATATGTTTGGGGAGTCTCCCACATGTCTTTTGGTGAACACCAAATGTGTTTTCTTATTTTTTTCTTTAAGCTTTGGATTTTTTTGGCCACACTTCCGTAAAGCCCAGCTCTGTGGATTGTACGGCTTAAAGTAGTCCTATGGACAGATACTCCAATCTTCGCTGTGGAGCTTTGCAGCTCCTTCAGGGTTATCTTTGGTCTCTTTGTTGTCTCTCTGATTAATGCCCTCCTTGCCTGGTCTGTGAGTTTTGGTGGGCGGCTCTCTCTTGACAGGATTGTTGTGGTGCCATATTCTTTCAATTTTTTTATAATGGATTTATTGGTGCTCTGTGGGATGTTCAAAGTTTCTGATATTTTTTATAACTCAACCCTGATCTGTACTTCTCCACAACGTTGTCCCTGACCTGTTTGGAGAGCTCCTTGATCTTCATGGTGCCACTTGCTTAATGGTGTTGCAGACTCTGGGGCCTTTCAGAACAGGTGTAAATATACTGAGATCATGTGACAGATTATGTGACTTCTGAAGGTAATTGGTTGCACCAGATCTTATTTAGGGGCTTCATAGCAAAGGGACTGAATACATACGCACGCACCACTACCATTTTTATTTTTTTTGCAAGTTATTTTTTTCACTTCAGTTCACCAATTTGGACTATTACATGTCCATTACATGAAATCCAAAATAAAAAATAAATTCAAATTACAGGTTGTAATGCAAAAAAAGTAGGGGAAATGTCAAGGGGGATGAATATTTTTGCAAGGCACTGTAATCTCTGTTTTTAATTTAATCTAATCCGTCCAGCTAGTCAGAGGCTAGGAAAGCACACACAAAATCCCCCTCGGTGGTGTAACACATGAGCTCTTAATAGTCTTACTCGGTGGTGTAACACATGAGCTCTTAATAGTCTTCCTCGGTGATGTAACACATGAGCTCTTAATAGTCTTCCTCGGTGGTGTAACACATGAGCTCTTAATAGTCTTCCTCGGTGGTGTAACACATGAGCTCTTAATAGTCTTCCTCGGTGGTGTAACACATGAGCTCTTAATAGTCTTCCTCGGTGGTGTAACACATGAGCTCTTAATAGTCTTCCTCGGTGATGTAACACATGAGCTCTTAATAGTCTTCCTCGGTGGTGTAACACATGAGCTCTTAATAGTCTTCCCCGGTGGTGTAACACATGAGCTCTTAATAGACTTCCTCGGTGGTGTAACACATGAGCTCTTAATAGTCTTCCTCGGTGGTGTAACACATGAGATCGGTGAGGCCTCCCTTTTCTCTTTTCCTCTCGCTACCTCTCTCTTCTTTATCTCTTTCTCATTCTCTCTCTGGCTTGTTCTCTTCCTTTTTCTTTCTCTCTCTCCATCTCTCTCTGAAATGGTTGGTTTCCCCCTCCGTCCACCCATCCCCTGTTCCATTTGTGAAAAGTGAGGCGAGGAGTCGAGCTCCATTTTCATGTTCAACAGAGTCTATCAATCAGTTAAAGTGAAGAGCAAGAAGGAGGAGGGGGAACGAGAGGGAGAAGGAGACGGGGCGAGGAATGGAAGAAGGGAAGGGAAGCAGAGGACAAGGGGAAAAAGAGGACAGAAGGGATGCATGTGTGAAGGAGAGGTATGGAGGGAGTGGAAGTAGTGTCTATAGATAGAAGGCTAGATAATAAAGGAATGTAAAGCTTGGAGAGTGATATTGGCATAGCGACAGTCTCTTTAGTACCTGCACACTTCTTACAGATGACAACCCCCAGATTGATGGAGGCCCATTCGGGCTGCGACGCACGGCAGTCGGCACAGATCCTGTTGGACTCGTTGAACCAGATCTTCTCGGCCACTTCGTAATCGGAGAGCGTTTCGGCTATCGATTCCTGGAATGCTTCAATCCACTCCTCTTTCTCCCTTTCCGACTCGGCCGTGAAGCTGCAACAATATATATATCTTTTTTTACACCACATTATTGATTTTAGCAGACCAATTAAACAGTACATACAATTTTTGTTGCTTCATGTGGTGGGGATATATGGTTTCTTTACATTGTGGGTGATGTGTATGGGTTGAATAGGTTAAGTGCAATGATGCATATAAAACCTGTATTGCTGACGGTATGTATTGGCCAATTAGAGGTTTTGAAGCAAACGGTCGGCCATATTTGTAGTCCTCAGAAGGAGCAGTCCTACATTGGAATGTATAGGGTCTAGAGTATTTCAATTACATTTTTCAAGGTCAAAATTAGAATTATTTAAGTATGTATTTATTGTAGTGGGGACAGTAACATTCGTACTCTCTAAAATAAAAACATATTTTTTATTTTATTTTCTGTTCACATAAAATAAAAAATACACATTAAAGTGTCTATAACGGTGTGGTTCAAGCCCTGCATGCTGATTGGCTGACAGCCGTGATATATCAGACCGTATATCATGGGTATGACTAAACATTTATCTTTACTGCTCTAATTACATTGGTAAGCAGTTTACAAATAGTCATAAGGCCTAAAAACAAATACATTAGCAAAAATGTCTAAAAACACGTTTTTGCTTTGTCATTATGTTGTATTGTCTGTAGATTGATGAGGGAAAAAAATGATTTAATCAATTTTAGAATAAGGCTGTAATGTAACAAAATGTGGAAAAAGTCAAGGGGTCTGAATACTTTATGAAGGCACTGCATAAACAAAAGTATGTGGACACCCCTTAAAATTAGTAGATTTGGCTATTTCAGTCAAACCCTTTGCTGAGAGGTGTATACAATCAAACACACAGCCATGCAATCTCCATACACAAACATTGACAGTAGATTGGCCTTACTGAAGAGCTCAGTGACTTTCAAAGTGGCACCGTCATAGGATGCCACCTATCCAACAAGTCAGTTTGTGAAATTTCTGCCGTGCTAGAGCTGCCCCGGTCAACTGTAAGTGCTTATATTGTGAAGTGCTGTTATTGTGAAGTGAAAACGTCTAGGAGAAACAACGGCTCAGCTGTGAAGTGGTAGGCCACACAAGCTCACAGAACGGGACCGCCGAGTGCTGAAACGTGTAGCACAGCGGTGGAAACTCCAGTCCTCTGGGGCCTGATTGGTGTCACACTTTTTCTCCATCCCTAGCAAACACAGCTGATTAACCAAACTGCATTCTAAACTGAAGATCGTGATTAGGTGATTATTGGAGACAGGTGTGTTAGCTGGGGCTGGGGCAAAAATGTGACATCAATCAGGCCATCGAGGACTGGAATTGCCCACCCTTGGTGTAGCATGTAAAAATTGTCTGTCCTCGGTTACAACACTCACTACCAAGTTCCAAACTGCCTCTGGAAGCAACGTCAGCACAATAACTATTTATCAGGAGCTTCATGAAATGGGTTTCCATGGCCGAGCAGCCGCATACAAGCCTAACATAACCATGTGCAATGCCAAGCGTCGGCTGGAGTGGTGTAAAGCTCGCCGCCATTGGACTCTGGAGCAGTTAAAAAGCGTTCTCTGGAGAGATGAATCACGCTTCACCATCTGGCAGCCCGACAGCTGAATCTGGGTTTGGCAGATGCCAGGAGAACGCTACCTACCCAAATGCATAGTGCAACTGTAAAGTTTGGTGGAGGAAGAAGAATGGTATGGGGGTTCATGTTTCGGGCTAGGCCCCTTAGATCCAATGAAGGGAAATCTTAACATACAATGACACTCTAGACAATTATGTGCTTCCAACTTTGTAGCAACAGTTTCAGCATGACAATGCCCCCGTGCTCAAAGCGAGGTCCATACAGAAAAAGAGATCGGTCTAGAAGAACTTGACTGGCCTGCAAAGAGCCCTGACCACAACCCCATAAAAACCTTTGGGATGAATTGGAATGCCGACTGTGAGGTTAAACACATCATTGGTTAAGTGTGTTTGTGTCTGTGTGTGTCTGTGTGTGTGTGTGTGTGTGTGTGTGTGTGTGTGTGTGTGTGTGTGTGTGTGTGTGTGTGTGTGTGTGTGTGTGTGTGTGTGTGTGTGTGTGTGTGTGTGTGTGTGTGTGTGTGTGTGTGTGTGTGTGTGTGTACATACGTAGGGGTATACAGTGGCTTCACCTCCCTTTGCAATTAAATTATTTTGTTGCTTTACAACCTGGAATTAAAATACATTTTGGGGGGGTTTGTATCATTTGATTTACACAACATGCCTACCACTTTGAAGATGTAAAATATTTTTTATTGTCGAACAAACAAGAAATAACAGAAAAAAACATAAAACTTGAGCGTGCATAACCATTCACCCCCCTCAAAGTCAATACTTTGTAGAGCCACCTTTTGCTACAATTACAGCTGCAAGTCTCTTGGGGTATGTCTCTATAAGCTTGGCACATCTAGCCACTGGGATTTTTGCCCATTATTCAAGGCAAAACTGCTCCAGCTCCTTCAAGTTGGATGGGTTCCGCTGGTGTACAGCAATCTTTAAGTCATACCACAGATTATCAATTGGATTGAGGTCTGGGCTTTGACTAGGCCATTCCAAGACATGTAAATGTTTCCCCTTAAACCACTCGAGTGTCGCTTTAACAGTATGCTTAAGGTCATTGTCCTGCTGGAAGGTGAACCTCCATCCCAGTCTCAAATCTCTGGAAGATTTAAACAGGTTTCCCTCAAGAGTTTCCCTGTATTTAGCGCCATCCATCACTCATTCATTTCTGACCAGTTTCCCAGTCCCTGCTGATGAAAAACTTTCACACAGCATGATGCTGCCACCACCATGCTTCACTGTGGGGATGGTATTTTCGGGTTGATGAGGTGTTGGGTTTGCTGCAGACATAACGTTTTCCTTGATGGCCAAAAAGCAAAATTTTCGTCTCATCTGACCAGAGTACCTTCTTCCGTATGTTTGGGGAGTCTCCCACGTGTCTTTTGGCAAACACCAAATGTGTTTTCTTATTTTTTTCTTTAAGTATTGTTTTTTTTTTGTCCACTCTTCCGTAAAGCCCATCTCTGTGGAGTGTACGGCTTAAAGTAGTCCTATGGACAGATACTCCAATCTTCGCTGTGGAGCTTTGCAGCTCCTTCAGGGTTATCTTTGGTCTCTTTGTTGTCTCTCTGATTAATGCCCTCCTTGCCTGGTCTGTGAGTTTTGGTGGGCGGCCCTCTCTTGGCAGGTTTGTTGAGGTGCCATATTCTGTCATTTTTTTAATGATGGTTTTAATGGTGCTCCGTGGGATGTTCAAAGTATCTGATATTTTTTTTATAATCCAATCCTGATCTGTACTTCTCCACAACTTTATCAATGACCTGTTTGGAGAGCTCCTTGGTCTTCATGGTGCCTCTTGCTTGGTGGTGCGCCTTGCTTAGTGGTCTTGCAGACTCTGGGGCCTTTCAGAACAGGTGTATATATACGGAGATCATGTGACACTTAGATTGCATACAGGTGGACTTTATTTAACTAATTATGTGACTTCTGAAGGTAATTGTTTGCACCAGATATTATTTAGGAGCTTCATAACAAAGGGGGTGAATATATAAACCACTTTTCCTTTTCTTTTCTCCTCTTTTTTAAACAAGTTCTTTTTTTCATTTCACTTCATCAATTTGGACTATATTTTGTGTATGTCCATTACATGAAATCCAAATAAAATCTATTTAAATTACAGGTCGTCATTCAACAAAATAGGAAAAATATCCAGGGTTGTGAATACTTTTGCAAGGCACTGTAAACAGGTCCTTTGACATCTTCATCAGTGTAATATGAAACACTAACGGAGAACATTGGAATAATATTCTCACATGAGAGGGTGAGAGGAAGGAAGAGAGAGGAAGGAAGAGAGAGAGTGGAGAATGAATAAGAGGGAGGGAAGATGAGAACATTGGAGAAAGATGTTGATATGTCAGCCATTAGAGTCTATATAAGTGCGCAAAAGAATACATGTCTCACGCGTGTGTATATTTCAATCTCAGACACACACACACACACTCCATATCAGTCATGTTGCTCTTTTTCTACCACTCAGAATCCTTTAGCACACAATCCTTTTCCCTCCGCTTTCACAGAAACACACATTCCTATCCCCCCTGCCACTCTCTCGGGCTGGGAGAGGAAGAGCTCCCCAAATTGGGTGCCTATCAGGGCCTAAAGTGACTGGGAGTCATCCGAGACCGGTGCTACCCTGTCACTTACTCCAGCCATGTCTCACTCATTAGGCTTCTAGCAAGACAGCTACTGAGCACAGTGCTTCCCCCAAAGCTTTTCAACAGAACTATTACTTTCTCTCACAGGCACGCATAAAAATGCACACATTGCAGCTGCGAGGAGAGCTGCTGAATCGCTCTCTCGCTCTTTTTTTGCTTGCTGCTGGAAAGAAGGATGGAAGAGAGGGAGGGAGGGAGGATAGGAGATGAGGGAGGAGAGAAGAGAGGAGAGAAGCTGAGATGAAGTTAGTCTGGTGGTTTCCATGGTAACCTCTCTTTCTGTCTCTCTCCCCCCCCATCTCCCTCTCCATCCCGCTCTTTCCTGTTGACACAGAGGGTTGGTGGTAGTAAATCCCAGAGCAGCAGCAGCAGCAGCAGTTGTTGGGATCGATAGGAGAGCATCTGAACTCAATCAACCTATCTGCTTTCTGCTGAGGGCAATTCCAAAGGGATGACTGTTCCCATCAGGACTTCAACAGCTGCCTCAAAGACCACAGAAGAAGAGGGAGAGTGAACTACTGCCTCCAAGACCACAGAAGAAGATGGAGAGTGAACTACTGACTCCAACACCACAGAGGAAGAGGGAGAGTGAACTACTGACTCCAACACCACAGAGGAAGAGGGAGAGTGAACTACTGACTCCAACACCACAGAGGAAGTGGGAGAGTGAACTACTGACTCCAACACCACAGAGGAAGAGGGAGAGTGAACTACTGACTCCAACACCACAGAGGAAGTGGGAGAGTGAACTACTGACTCCAACACCACAGAGGAAGTGGGAGAGTGAACTACTGACTCCAACACCACAGAGGAAGAGGGAGAGTGAACTACTGACTCCAACACCACAGAGGAAGAGGGAGAGTGAACTACTGACTCCAACACCACAGAGGAAGAGGGAGAGTGAACTACTGACTCCAACACCACAGAGGAAGAGGGAGAGTGAACTACTGACTCCAACACCACAGAGGAAGAGGGAGAGTGAACTACTGATCCAACACCACAGAGAAAGAGACATGTTTGACCTTGGTGCAGACGGGAGGACACGCTCACTTCTCACTATGATTTGGCACAGAGTGAGTCAGTGCATTGTTGTGCCATAAGCCATCATTACCGCTTCTGTTCAGTGTTCTGCTATTGCTGTATGAATAATCCAAAGAGGCCAGTGCTAGCATAGAGCAACCTGTGCCCTTCCATTAGCCATTACCACGGCAAATGATATACCAATCCAGCACCAACACATGTTCTACAAGTAAAAACCTGAAGTGTTCGGTAACACCGTAACAAACCATTCATAAGGCATTTATAAACCATTCATAAGGCATTTATAAACCATTCGTAAGGCATTTATAAACCATTCGTAAGGGATTTATAAACCATTCATAAGGCATTTATAAACCATTCGTAAGGCATTTATAAACCATTCATAAGGCATTTATAAACCATTCATAAAGCATTTATAAACCATTCGTAAGGGATGTATAAACCATTCGTAAGGCATTTATAAACCATTTATAAGGCATTTATAAACCATTTTTAAGGCATTTATAAACCATTTATAAGGCATTTATAAACCATTTATAAGGCATTTATAAACCATTTATAAGGCATTTATAAACCATTCATAAAGCATTTATAAACCATTCGTAAGGGATGTATAAACCATTCGTAAGGCATTTATAAACCATTCGTAAGGGATTTATAAACCATTCGTAAGGGATTTATAAACCATTTGTAAGGCATTTACAAGCCATTCATGAGGCATTTACAAACCATTCGTAAGACATTTATAAACCATTCATGAGGCATTTACAAACCATTCGTAAGGTATTGAGTTTACCATTTATTACATCACTACTCCCACATCTGTAACACTGGAGTTTGAGTTTATTTTTTTACAGGGATAGTGCACATTAATCAACGTTTCAGTAAAAATGACGGTTTTAGCCAGCGGGCTAATTTTCAACCACAGTCCCTGGGCAGGTTATTAAAAACCATTCCAATAACAATACAGACACACAACGAGCAGTGAGCACATGCAGAGCAACATGGACAAGCACAGGACAAGCAACACATAGCAGACAGAAGAGCAACACAGGACAAGCAACACGTAGCACACAGAGAGACAGAGCAACAAAGGACAAGCAACACGTAGCACGCAGACAGAGAAAGATAGGACAAGCAACAAGTAGCACGCAGACAGAGAAAGATAGGACAAGCAACAAGTAGCACGCAGACAGAGAAAGATAGGACAAGCAACACGTAGCACGCAGACAGAGAAAGATAGGACAAGCAACAAGTAGCACGCAGACAGAGAAAGATAGGACAAGCAACAAGTAGCACGCAGACAGACAGAGCAATAGCACAAAAAGCTACAGAACAAAATCCATAAAAGCAGCAAAGTGTTTCCACACCTCACCAGCTACAGACAACACAAAGACAAGCTAGTAAGCTAGTTATTCAGATGTGTATAAAGTAGTAAGCTAGTTATCTAGACGTGTATAAGCTAGTAAGCTAGTTATTTAGACGTGTATAAGGTAGTAAGCTAGTTATTTAGATGTGTATAAGCTAGTAAGCTAGACATGTATAAGCTAATAAGCTGGTTATTTAGACATGTATAAGCTAGTAAGCTAGTTATTTAGACATGTATAAGGTAGTAAGCTAGTTATTTAGACATGTATAAGGTAGTAAGCTAGTTATTTAGATGTGTATAAGCTAGTAAGCTAGACATGTATAAGCTAATAAGCTGGTTATTTAGACATGTATAAGCTAGTAAGCTAGTTATTTAGACATGTATAAGGTAGTAAGCTAGTTATTTAGACATGTATAAGCTAATAAGCTGGTTATTTAGACATGTATAAGCTAGTAAGCTAGTTATTTAGACGTGTATAAGCTAATAAGCTGGTTATTTAGACATGTATAAGCTAGTAAGCTAGTTATTTAGACATGTATAAGCTAGTAAGCTAGTTATTTAGACATGTATAAGGTAGTAAGCTAGTTATGTAGACGTCTATAAGCTAGTAAGCTAGTTATTTAGACGTGTATAAGGTAGTAAGCTAGTTATTTAGATGTGTATAAGCTAGTAAGCTAGTTATTTTGACTTTTATAAGCTAGTAAGCTAGTTATTTAGACATGTATAAGCTCGTAAGCTAGTTATTTACACATGTATAAGCTAATAAGCTGGTTATTTAGACATGTATAAGCTAGAAAGCTAGTTATTTTGATGTGTATAAGCTAGAAAGCTAGTTATTTTGATGTGTATATGCTAGTAAGCTAGTTATTTAGACGTGTATAAGCTAGTAAGCTAGTTATTTACACATGTATAAGCTAGAAAGCTAGTTATTTAGATGTGTATAAGCTAGTAAGCTAGTTATTTTGACATGTATAAGCTAATAAGCTGGTTATTTAGACATGTATAAGCTAGTAAGCTAGTTATTTAGACGTGTATAAGCTAATAAGCTGGTTATTTAGACATGTATAAGCTAGTAAGCTAGTTATTTAGATGTGTATACGGTAGCAAGCTAGTTATTTAGACGTGTATAAGCTAGTAAGCTAGTTATTTTGACATGTATAAGCTAGTAAGCTAGTTATTTAGATGTGTATAAGCTAGTAAGCTAGTTATTTAGACGTGTATAAGCTAGTAAGCTAGTTATTTTGACATGTATAAGCTAGTAAGCTAGTTATTTAGATGTGTATAAGCTAGTAAGCTAGTTATTTAGATGTGTATAAGCTAGCAAGCTAGTTATTTAGATGTGTATAAGTATTTCCTTAAACATCCTGTGTTGTGTGCTTGTTATTTTACTAGGTACTGCTGGAATGTCACCTAATGGCATGCCCATCTTTTTGTGAGAAATTACACTGGTCATTCAACACATTTATAAAGTATTTATAAAGCATAAATAGCGCTCAATTTAGATTAGGAGCTACAAAAATAATTAGCAAATGGTTTATAAATGTGGGAGTAATGATGAATAAATGTTGAACACACTTCATAAATGCCTTCTAAATGATTTGCGACCCCTTAAAATACAAAGTGTTATCGTATGTTCTTAATACACTGTTGACTGAGATCTGAGCCCAATGCTAATACACTGTTGACTGATATCTGAGCCTAATGCTAATACACTGTTGACTGAGATCTGAGCCCAATGCTAATACACTGTTGACTGATATCTGAGCCTAATGCTAATAAGCTATCGCTGGAGCTAACCGTTGATTAAAGGAAGAGTAACTGCTTTTGAAGACCTTTTGGCTGTGTTGTTTTGTTTTCCTGGCCCCTGTCACTTTCCCCCAGAGGTGAATGTGTGTGAGGCTCGGTGGGACACACACTGCGAGGGGGAATGTGAAGGGGCCAGGAAAACATCAGACACACACACACACACACACACACACACACACACACCCTGTCTCATTACTGTATGACCGCCCTGCCATGTGTACGAGGAGAGAGCAGGGCTCCAGGAAGACAAGCGCTAATTATTGATCTATTTTTTACATTTTTTTTAACAAATCTCCCGGGAGGGTTGTGCACGCCTGGCGCTGTGATGCAACAGCATCCCTTGTACAGGCTGCCGCTATGGAGGACGGGGCAGATGAAGCGTTTTGAGCGACCCCGGGACCTACACGGCTATAATCGATGAGCCGCTTGCTTGTTTGTCTGTTAATGGCCCATTTAAAGCCCAACCGCCGAGACAAAACACTACCTGTTCGCCAGAATTGTTTTGGATTGTTGCCGCGCATTAAATAATTTGTTGTTTCTTCACCTGGCATATATATGACCGATCAATCTGTTTATCTATCTCTCCTTAATGGCCGTGTTCGTTTCAGTTCTATAAAGAGATGGGTATAATTGTGATTTTGTGCTTCAAAGAGGACTCTGTGAGAATAATTGTGGAACATCCTGATGAGGTGATGGGCACCTGAGGAGTTTTCATGGATATAAATCAATTTCAACCCTCCTAGCATCTCCTACCTGGGATTTAGATAAAACTCATTGAATCACTTTAAGCTGTAAAGACTCACTCTGTGAGTGGTTTCATTGTTTTTAATGGCGGGATTCACCCTGTGGTGTTGTTTTGCTTTGCTTCACCAATCACCACCAGACTAGCAATATGGTACTTGAAATAAAGCAAGCTATGTTTGCTATGAGTACAGACATTAAGAGAGAAGGGGAAGAGGTGTTTTGAGGTGGTTGTTTTACAGTCACACAGCATTTCTTGTTTCATTAACATAGCCTACAGAGGAGGCAGTAAAGTACAGTACTTTATGACATTCAACTTCTATTCATATTCAGGATCCAGCTCTCACACTATGATCCCTTATTTAAAGGCCCAGTGCAGTCAAAAACATGGTTTTCATGTGTTTTATACATATTTGAAAATTATGATCATAGCCCTTTTAGTGTAAAAGCTGTTTGAAAAGAATGCCTGAAATGTCTGCCTGTTTTTGTAGGATGGAGTTTTGGCCTGCTTGGTAACTTATTACTTTGAGTATTATAGTTCACCTATATTTAACCAGGTAGGCCAGTTGAGAACAAGTTCTCATTTACAACTGCGACCTGGCCAAGAATAAAGCAAAGCAGTGCGACAAGAACAACAACACAGAGTTAGACATGGAATAAACAAACATACAGTCAATAATACAATAGAAAAAGTATATATGTACAGTGTGTGCAAATGAGGTAAGATAAGGTAGGTAAGGCAATAAATAGGCCATAGTGGTGAAATAATTACAATTTAGCAATTAAACACAGGAGTGATAGATGTGCAGAAGATGAATGTGCAAGTAGAGATACTGGGGTGAAAAGGAGATTTTTTTTTAAATTAAAATTAAAATAACAGTATGGGGATGAGGTAGTTGGATGGGCTATTAACAGAGGGGCTATGTACAGGTGCAGTGATCTGTGAGCTGCTCTGACAGCTGGTGCTTAAAGTTAGTGAGGGAGATATGAGTCTCCAGCTTCAGTGATTTTTGCAATAAGTTCCAGACATTGGCAGCAGAGAACTGGAAGGAAAGGCAGCCAAAGCAGGTGTTGGCATTGGGGGTGACCAGTGAGATATACCTGCTGGATCGCATGCTACGAGTGGGTTCTGCTATGGTGACCAGCGAGCTGAGATAAGGTGGAGCTTTACTTAGAATAGACTTATAGATGACCTGGAGCCAGTGGGTTTGGCGACAAATATGAATTGAGGCCCAGCCAATGAGAGCATACAGGTCACAGTGGTTGGTAGTATATGGGCCTTTGGTGACAAAACGGATGGCACTGTGATAGACAATTTGCTGAGTAGAGTGTTGGAAAATATTTTGTAAATGACATCGCCGAAGTCAAGGATCGGTAGGATAGTCAGTTTTACGAGGGTAAGTTTGGCAGCATGAGTGAAGGATGCTTTGTTGCGAAATAGGAAGCCGATTATAAATTTAATTTTGGATTGGAGATGCTTAATGTGAGTCTGGAAGGAGAGTTTACAGTCTAACCAGACACATAGGTATTTGTAGTTCTCCACATATTCAAAGTCAGAAGCGTCCAGAGTAGTGATGCTGGACGGGCGTGCGGGTGCGGGCAGTGATCGGTTGAAGAGCATATATTTAGTTTTACTTGCATTTAAGAGCAGTTGGAGTCCACGGAAGGAGAGTTGTATAGCATTGAAGCTCATCTGGAGGTTAGTTAACACAGTACCCAAAGAAGGGTCCGAAGTATACAGAATGGTGTCATCTGCGTAGAGGTGGATCAATGAATCACCAGCAGCAAGAGTGACATCATTGATGTACACAGAGAAAAGAGTCGGCCTGAGAATTGAACCCTGTGGCACCCCCATAGAGACTGCCAGAGGTCCGGACAACAGGCCCTCCGATTTGACACACTGAACTCTATCAAAGAAGTAGTTGGTGAACCAGGCGAGGCAGTCTTTTGAGAAACCAAGGATGTTGAGTCTGCCGATAAGAATGTGGTGATTGACAGAGTCGAAAGCCTTGGACAAGTCGATGAATACAGCTGCACAGTATTGTCTCTTCTCGTTGGCGGTTATGATATCGTTTAGGACCTTGAGCATGGCTGAGGTGCACCCATGACCAGCTCGGAAACCAGATTGCATAGCGGAGAAGGTACGGTGGGATTCGAAATGGTCAGTGATCTGTTTGTTAACTTGGCTTTAAAAGACCTTAGAAAGGCAGGGTAGGATAGATATAGGTCTGTAGCAGTTTAGGTCTAGAGTGTCTCCCCCTTTGAAGAGGGGGATGACCACGGCAGCTTTCCAATCTTTGGGGATGTCAGACAATACGAAAGAGAGGTTGAACAGGCTAGTAATAGGGGTTGGAACAATTTCGGTGTAAAATTTTAGAAAGAGAGGGTCCAGATTGTCTAGCCCGGCTTTAGTTATTAGAGCAATAACAAAGAGAGTTCCAAACCTCTCTGCCAATAACCTCTCTGCCAATAACCTCTCTGCCAATAACCTCTCTGCCAATAACCTCTCTGCCAGTTTTCTCTTCCCCACTCAGAACGCTCCCAGACAATCCTAGCAAAATTCTTGCTTGAGAAATAGCTCTTTATTAAGAAGCTATTTTGTATATTTGTGACAATTTCAATTGAAAACAATCACAGTTAGGTATCTATGTTACCTAGAAATGATTTGATATTGAGATCAAAACGGCTGCATTGTAACTTTAATGTATTCCTTAATCTTAACATTCAAAGGTAACATTCCAAGTAGTAATCTTTTTACAGAAGTTTCTCTTGAACAGCTTACGGTAGAAATACAAGTAACTATTCAACTTCACAGTTGGATTCATTTTGAGCTTCAATACCTCACACTTTGTTACCTCTCAATGTGTTATCTAACAATGACATTCCATGGAAGACATTTCTATGATGAGAAAAACCCTGACTTTGAATGTGAGTTTGGATTGTTTCGGGAGATATGATTATTGTAGGTAAAATAGAATAAGATGCCTATGTTTGAAGGGCATTTTTTGATAGAAATGAATGTGGCTATAATATGAATAAAATAATATATTCACGTTGAGGGATTTAGCTTAGAACTATCTTAAACAGACCATTGACATCCTACGAATTGCTACATAAAAGACTCAAGAAATATTGACTGTAATTTATCATTTCAATCAGTGACCTCATCATGTGGTGAGGTCGTCACTTCCTCTTGAATTTGCAGACGTGTTGCTGTGCGTTTTGTTGCTGTGCGTTTTGTTGCCAACCTTACTTTACTAGCTGACAACTTTACCTTTGTTTTTTTTTCTTTTTAATTACCGTTTATATTTTTAGTTTTTCCATCACAACTTTTTTCCCTCATTCAACTTTTTCACTCCGGACGCTTTATCTGGACATGGTTCGTCAGCACTTTCAACAGCCGAAGCTAAGTAGTAACATTAACATGATGTCTTCTAATTGCAGTCGCTGTACTCATAATATACAGGAGAACGATCGCCTTATGGCGAGGATAGCTGTGCTGCAAGCCCAGCTTCAGACGCAATCGTTGGGCAAGGGTAATTTCAGTGTAGGAAAGGATGAAACAGCGTCTGTGCCACCAGTAAGTACAGATAGTAACGTTAGTATAAATCCCCCCGCACAGTCCCCGCAGCCGGACAACTTTCTCATGGCTTCTGGAGGGAAATGCTGTAGGAATGCTCAACTGGTGTCGCTCATTTGATCATATTTGATCATATTACTCCAGTGCTAGCTTCCCTACACTGGCTTCCTGTTAAGGCAAGGGCTGATTTCAAGGTTTTACTGTTAACCTATAAAGCGTTACATGGGCTTGCTCCTACCTATCTTTCCGAGTTGGTCCTGCCGTACATACCTACACGTACGCTACGGTCACAAGACGCAGGCCTCCTAATTGTCCCTAGAATTTCTAAGCAAACAGCTGGAGGCAGGGCTTTCTCCTATAGATCTCCATTTTTATGGAACGGTCTGCCTACCCATGTGAGAGACGCAGACTCGGTCTCAACCTTTAAGTCTTTACTGAAGACTTATCTCTTCAGTAGGTCATATGATTGAGTGTAGTCTGGCCCAGGAGTGTGAAGGTGAACGGAAAGGCTCTGGAGCAACGAACCGCCCTTGCTGTCTCTGCCTGGCCGGTTCCCCTCTCTCCACTGGGATTCTCTGCCTCTAACCCTATTACAGGGGCTGAGTCACTGGCTTACTGGTGCTCTTTCATGCCGTCCCTAGGAGGGGTGCGTCACTTGAGTGGGTTGAGTTACTGACGTGATCTTCCTGTCTGGGTTGGCGCCCCCCCTTGGTTTGTGCTGTGGTGGAGATCTTTGTGGGCTATACTCGGCCTTGTCTCAGGATTGTAAGTTGGTGGTTGAAGATATCCCTCTAGTGGTGCGGGGGCTGTGCTTTGGCAAAGTGGGTGGGGTTATATCCTTCCTGTTTGGCCCTGTCCGGGGGTATCATCGGATGGGGCCACAGTGTCTCCTGACCCCTCCTGTCTCAGCCTCCAGTATTTATGCTGCAGTAGTTTATGTGTCGGGGGGCTAGGGTCAGTTGGTTATATCTGGAGTACTTCTCCTGTCTTATCCAGTGTCCTGTGTGAATTTAAGTATGCTCTCTCTAATTCTCTCCTTCTCTCTTTCTTTCTCTCTCTCGGAGAACCTGAGCCCTAGGACCATACGTCAGGACTACCGGGCATGATGACTCCTTGCTGTCCCCAGTCCACCTGGCCTTGCTGCTGTTCCAGTTTCAACTGTTCTGCCTGCGGTTATGGAACCCCTACCTGTCCCAGACCTGCTGCTTTCAACTCTTAATGATCGGCTATGAAAAGCCAACTGACATTTATTCCTGATTATTATTTGACCATGCTTGTCATTTATGAACATTTTGAAAATCTTGGCTCTCTCTAATTCTCTCCTTCTCTCTTTCTTTCTCTCTCTCGGAGGACCTGAGCCCTAGGACCATCCGTCAGGACTACCGGGCATGATGACTCCTTGCTGTCCCCAGTCCACCTGGCCTTGCTGCTATTCCAGTTTCAACTGTTCTGCCTGCGGTTATGGAACCCCTACCTGTCCCAGACCTGCTGTTTTCAACTCTTAATGATCGGCTATGAAAAGCCAACTGACATTTATTCCTGATTATTATTTGACCATGCTTGTCACTTATGAACATTTTGAACATCTTGGCCATGTTCTGTTATAATCTCCACCCGGCACAGCCAGAAGAGGACTGGCCACCCCTCATAGCCTGGTTCCTCTCTAGGTTTCTTCCTAGGTTTTGGCCTTTCTAGGGAGTTTTTCCTAGCCACCGTGCTTCTACACCTGCATTGCTTGCTGTTTGGGGTTTTAGGCTGGGTTTCTGTACAGCACTTCGAGATATTAGCTGATGTACGAAGGGCTATATAAAATAAACTTGATTTGATTTGATTTGATCACACTTTCTCAAAGAACCAAGTCTCAACAGAGGATAACTGTTCCAGGTAGTAGAAATAGAAAGAAACGTCCTCTCACTGTCAACTGTGTTTATTTTCAGCAAACTTAAGATGTATAAATATGTGTATGAACATAACAAGATTCAACGACATAAACTGAACAAGTTCCACAGACATGTGGTAATGCAGTGCATCTGCAGTGCATCTCATCCTCATGGACTGCACCAGATTTGCCAGTTCTTGCTGTGAGATGTTACCCCACTCTTCCACCCTCAAAGCTCATCACTAAGCTAAGGATCCTGGGACTAAACACCTCCCTCTGCAACTGGATCCTGGACTTCCTGACGGGCCGCCCCCAGGTGGTGAGTGTAGGTAGCAACACATCCGCCACGCTGATCCTCAACACTGGAGCCCCCCAGGTGCGTGCTCAGTCTCCTTCTGTACTCCCTGTTCACCCACGACTCCATGGCCAGGCACAACTCCAACACCATCATTAAGTTTGCAGACGACACAACAGTGGTAGGCCTGATCACCGATAACGACGAGACAGCCTATAGGGATGAGGTCAGAGACCTGGCCAGGTGGTGCCAGAATAACAACCTATCCCTCAACGTAACCAAGACTAAGGAGATGATTGTGGACTACAGGAAAAGGAGGACCGATCACGCCCCCATTCTCATCAACGGGGCTGTAGTGGAGCAGGTTGAGAGCTTCAAGTTCCTTGGTGTCCACATCACCAACAAACTAGAATGGTACAAACACACCAAGACAGTCGTGAAGAGGGCATGACAAAGCCTATTCCCCCTCAGGAAACTAAAACGACTTGTCATGGGTCCTGAGATCCTCAAAAGGTTCAACAGCTGCAACATCGAGAGCATCCTGACTGGTTGCATCACTGCCTGGTACGGCAATTGCTCGGCCTCCGACCGCAAGGCACTACAGAGGGTAGTGTGTACGGCCCAGTACATCACTGGGGCTAAGCTGCCTGCCATCCAGGACCTCTACACCAGGCGGTGTCAGAGGAAGGCCCTAAAAATTGTCAAAGACCCCAGCCACCCTAGTCAGAGACTGTTCTCTCTACTACCGCATGGCAAGCGGTACCAGAGTGCCAAGTCTAGGACAAAAAGGCTTCTCAATAGTTTTTACCCCCAAGCCATAAGAGTCCTGACCAGGTAATCAAATGGCTACCCGGACTATTTGCATATTGTGCCCCCCCAACCCCTCTTTTTACGCTGCTGCTACTCTCTGTTTATCATATATGCATAGTCACTTTAAATATACATTCATGTACATACTACCTCAATTGGCCGGACCATCAGTGCTCCCGCACATTGGCTAACCGGGCTATCTGCATTGTGTCCCACCCACCACCCGCCAACCCCTCTTTTACGCTACTGCTACTCTCTGTTCATCATATATGCATAGTCACTGTAACCATATCTACAAGTACATACTACCTCAATCAGCCTGACTAACCGGTGTCTGTATGTAGCCTCGCTACTTTTATAGCCTCGCAACTGTTATTTTTCACTATCTTTTTACTGTTGTTTTCATTTCTTTACCTACCTATTGTTCACCTAATACCTAACACTATTGGTTAGAGCCTGTAAGTAAGCAGTTCACTGTAAGGTCTACACCTGTTGTATTCGGAGCACTTGACAAATAAACTTTGATTTGATTTGACTTACACGTTCCCGGACATTTCTGGGGGGAATGGCCCTAGCCCTCAACCACCGATCCAACAGGTCCCAGATGTGCTCAATGGGACTGAGATCCTGGCTCTTCGCTGGCCATGGCAGAACACTGACATTCCTGTCACGCACAAAACGAGCAGTATGGCTGGTGGCATTGTCATGCTGGAGGGTCATGTCAGGATGAGCCTGCAGGAAGGGTACCACATGAGGGAGGAGGATGTCTTCCCTGTAACGCACAGCGTTGAGATTGCCTGCAATGACAACAAGCTCAGTCCGATGATGCTGTGACACACCGCCCCAGACCATGACAGACCCTCCACCTCCAAATCGATCCCGCTCCAGAGTACAGGCCTCGGTGTAACGCTCATTCCTTTGACGATAAACGCGAATCCGACCATTACCCCTGGTGAGACAAAACCATGACTCGTCTGTGAAGAGCACTTTTTGCCAGTCCTGTCTGGTCCAGAGACGATGGGTTTGTTGCCGGTGATGTCTGGTTAGGACCTGCCTTACAACAGGCCTACAAGCCCTCAGTCCAGCCTCTTTCAGCCTATTGCGGACAGTCTGAGCACTGATGGAGGGATTGTGTGTTCCTGGTGTAAGTCGGGCAGTTGTTGTTGCCATCCTGTACCTGTGCCGCAGGTGTGATGTCTGGATGTACTGATCCTGTGCAGGTGTTGTTACACGTGGTCTGCCACTACGAGAACGATCAGCTGTCCACCCTGTCTCCCTGTAGCGCTGTCTTAGGCGTCTCACAGTACGGACATTGCAATTTATTGCCCTGGCCACATCTGCAGTCCTCATGCCTCCTTGCAGTCCTCATGCCTCCTTGCAGCATGCCTAAGGCACGTTCACGCAGATGAGCAGGGACCCTGGGCATCTGTCTTTTGGTGTTTTTCAGAGTCAGTAGAAAGGTCTCTTTAGTGTCCTAAGTCTTCTTAACTGTGACCTTAATTGCCTACCTTCTGTAAGCTTTTTGTGTCTTAACGACCGTTCCACAGGTGCATGTTCATTAATTGTTTATGGTTCATTGAACAAGCATGGGAAACCGTGTTTAAACCCTTTACAATGAAGATCTGTGAAGTTATTTGGATTTTTACGAATTATCTTTGAAAGACAGGGTCCTGAAAAAGGGTTTATTTATTTATTTACTTGTTGAGTTTATTTAATAATGAACAGTTAAGCAGCAGAGAGGAATAATGTGTGCAAGAACACTCTCACACGTGATTGACTAGTCCCGAGGGCCCTGGTTGTGTGAGCTACGGGCGGCAGGTAGCTTAGCGGTTAAGAGCGTTTGGCCATTAACCAAAAGGTTGCTGGTTCAAATCCCCGAGCAGACTAGGTGAACAATACGTTGATATGTCCGCGATCAAGGCACTTAACTCGAATTGCTCCTGTAAGTCGCTCTGGACAAGAGCGTCGGCCAACAGACTAAAATGTCAAATGTAAGTAACACGTCCACTCCCTGACCACTGTGATGAAACAGAGGTAGCATAGTTTTAGAGCTGGCTGGCTGGAGTGGCACACCCTGGCTCTCTCTGCCTTTTAACCAGAGATGAATGTGAGTTTCTTTGAATGTGAGTTTGGATTGTTTTGGGAGATATGATTATTGTAGGTAAAATAGAATAAGATGCTTATGTTTGAACGGCATTTTTTTATTTTTATACTAAGCTTCTATCTTAGGCCAGGAGGAGAAAAGGAGTGATAGATGGGTATGAAACACCAACACACACATGGGTTCATACACAGCCATTCACGCACACAAACATACACTTGCTCATACACATCATTTCTCTCATACACAGACACAGGAACACACACTCACCAGAAGTTTCTGAAGGGGGTGTTGATTTGGAAGAGCCTCCTGTCTGTCTCTTTAATGTTAGAAGCAGTCAGATCGATCAGGGAAATACCCAGGCCAGCTCTGAAGTCCTGTAGAACAGATACACTGTCAAATCAAACATAACGTAAGAAAGGCTATGACACCAGGAGGCCAAGTGCATTATGGGGAAACAGAGGTGAGAGAGAGAGAGAGAGAGGATGGGAGGTCATAGGTCATTCACATGGAAGTCACTCACTGACACAAAACAAGTAATTAAACAGATACATGAATTGACCACAATGATGAACTGGTCACCAAATGTTGCCATTCATGCCTTCTCTGTCAATACATTTTGCTTCCCGTCTTCATCAAGTTTCAGCCTCATCTTACTGTGAACACAGTCTCCGCTAATGCGGGAAAATTGCCTTTGAATTGAAATCACGCTGTAACGCTGAATTTCCCCCATACGGATTGAATAATAGACCTAAATTAGACTATTGAGGCATAAATGTACCTGCGGGAGGAGGAGCTTGTTTTATAATAAGCACAGAGCCGCAAGGGACCCTAGAAAGTGAACCTCCTCTCAGCCCCTCCACTCAGCCCCTCCACTCAGCCCCTCCTCTCAACCCCTCCTCTCAGCCCCTCCTCTCAACCCCTCCACTCAGCCCCTCCACTCGGCCCCTCCACTCGGCCCCTCCACTCGGCCCCTCCTCTCGGCCCCTCCTCTCGGCCCCTCCACTCAGCCCCTCCACTCAGCCCCTCCACTCAGCCCCTCCTCTCAGCCCCTCCTCTCAGCCCCTCCTCTCAGCCCCTCCACTCAGCCCCTCCACTCAGCCCCTCCACTCAGCCCCTCCTCTCAGCCCCTCCTCTCAGCCCCTCCTCTCAGCCCCTCCTCTCAGCCCCTCCACTCAGCCCCTCCTCTCAGCCCCTCCTCTCAGCACCTCCTCTCAGCACCTCCTCTCAGCCCCTCCTCTCAGCCCCTCCTCTCAGCCCCTCCACTCAGCCCCTCCACTCAGCCCCTCCTCTCAACCCCTCCTCTCAGCCCCTCCTCTCAGCCCCTCCTCTCAGCCCCTCCACTCAGCCCCTCCTCTCAGCCCCTCCACTCAGCCCCTCCACTCAGCCCCTCCTCTCAGCCCCTCCACTCAGCCCCTCCACTCAGCCCCTCCTCTCAGCCCCTCCTCTCAGCCCCTCCTCTCAACCCCTCCTCTCAGTGCTTTCTCCAGGTAGAATAGAACATCATAATGGATATGAATCTCATCTCATTAGAACTAAATCTGGCTTCTCCTACGAGTGTCATTCGGTCTAATAAACGAACATAGTACAAGCCACATAGATTAAAGTCTGCCCCCATGCCCTATCTCCGAGGGGCCTTTGCACAGAGATACATGAGAATGACATAGTCAAATATGTGAGAAGAGGAGACTGAAGATGTGGCTGAAAGAGAAAAGATAAGATACAATTCATTTAAAAAAATAACCATGTCCACGCATTGTTTAAATGCACCTTTCCTCTCGTGTGTGTGTCTGTGTGTGTGTGTCTGTGTGTGTGTGTCTGTATGTGCGTGTAAGTGTGTGTGTTTGTCTGTGTGTGTCTGTGTTTGTGTCTGTCTGCCCGACAGTAGTAGCAGAGTGGGATGCTAAACTAACGCAGGCTGTCTCCTCCTTCTCCTGCACTCAAAAGGGCTGAGGAGACGCTTTCTCATCGCCCCCAGACAGAGAGGGAGAGGAACAGATGAGAGAATGAGAGAGAGGAAAGTAGGAAGACAGAGAGGAGAGAGAGACAGAGAGAGAAGAGAGAGGAAGAGGGAGGAAGATAGAGAGAGAAGAGAGAGGAAGAGGGAGGAAGATAGAGAGAGAAGAGAGAGGAAGAGGGAGGAAGATAGAGAGAGAAGAGAGAGGAAGAGGGAGGAAGATAGAGAGCAAAGAGAGAGGAAGACAGAGAGCAAAGAGAGAGGAAGACAGAGAGAGAAGAGAGAGGAAGACAGAGAGCGAAGAGAGAGAAGAGGGAGTAAGACGGAGAGAGAAGAGAGAGGAAGACAGGTTGAGAAGAGAGAGGAAGATAAAGAGAGGAGAGAGTAATATATAGAGAGAGAAGAGGGAGGAAGACAGAGAAAGAAGAGGGAGGAAGACAGAGAGAGAAGGGACAGGAAGATAGAGAGAGAAGAGACAGGAAGACAGAGAGAGAAGAGAGAGGAAGACAGAGAGAGAAGAGAGAGGAAAACAGAGATAGAAGAGACAGGAAGACAGAGATAGAAGAGACAGGAAAACAGAGATAGAAGAGACAGGAAGACAGAGATAGAAGAGACAGGAAGACAGAGAGAGAAGAGGGAGGAAGACAGAGAAAGAAGAGGGAGGAAGACAGAGAGAGAAGGGACAGGAAGATAGAGAGAGAAGAGACAGGAAGACAGAGAGAGAAGAGAGAGGAAGACAGAGAGAGAAGAGAGAGGACGATAGAGAGAGAAGAGACAGGAAGACAGAGAGAGAAGAGACAGGAAGACAGAGATAGAAGAGACAGGAAGACAGAGAGAGAGACATGGAAGGAGAATAAAAATGCCCCCAATTCATCATAACAGTGAATTGAAAACCGCTGCAGTGGCAACAAACATAAAAGGATGTCAACCTGGCCTGTTATCATAAGAACAGTTCATCACCACAGACACAGTTTACTCTCATTACCACAAACAAAGAGGGGAAATTAATTGACACCATCTTTGTTGATTAGGCAATTTTCCCGAATGAGAGGGAGAGAGGAAACGAGAGAGGGAGAAAGGCCTCTGAATAATTCTGCGTAATTAGACAGTTGTGAGACATGAGGATATATTTATATATATATATATGTATAGAGACACACAGAGAGAAAGGGAGAGAGAGAAAGACTACTTTATCACTGACATCAACCCAGAGTCTCTCAGAGCATTCACAGTCAGCCCACTGACACCCCTATCAGATCACAGCATAATTACAGTCTACTTGAACAGAGCAAAACTCAATCATGAGGCATCAAAGCCAAAGTAACTGAGTAACATTAAGAAATGCTATAGATGGAAAAAATGTAGTTTGGAAACCTACCAAAAAAACAATTAGGCAACAAATTCAATCCCTCTTAAACAACTTCCTGGAACAAAATGTTGCACTGTAATAGTGAAGGTGCAAACTTAGCAGTAGAAAACCTCAACAGTATATTTGACCTCTCAGCCTCCCTATGAAATCAAAAAATCACAAATAGAAAAACAAAGAAACTGAACAACAATGACAAATGGTTTGATGAAGAATGCAAAAATCCTAGAAAGAAATTGAGACACCTGTCCAACCAAAAACAATGACATGATCAAATATACAGACAACAAATTCCAATTGGCTGAAACTGATAATACTAAAACTCTTTAACATCATCCTCAACTCTGGCATCTTCCCCAATATTTGGAACCAAGGACTAATCACCCCAATCCACAAAGTGGAAACAAATTTGACCCCAAAAACTACCGTGGGATATGCGTCAACAGCAACCTTGAGAAAATCCTCTGCATTATCATTAACAGCAGACTCGTATATTTCCTCAGTGAAAACAATGTACTGAGCAAATGTCAAATTGGCTTTTTACCAAATTATCGTACGACAGACCACATATTCACCCTCCACACCCTAACTGACAAACAAACAAACCAATGCTTTGTTGATCTCAAAAAAGCCTTCGACTCAATTTGGCATGAGGGTCTGCTGTACAAATTGATGGAAAGTGGTGTTGGGGGAAAAACATACGACATTATAAACCCATGTACACAAACAACAAGTGTGCGGCTAAAATAGGCAAAAAACACACACATTTCTTCCCACAGGGCCGTGGGGTGAGACAGGGATGCAGCTTAAGCCCCACCCTCTTCAACATATATATCAACGAATTGGCGAGGGCATTAGAACAGTCTGCAGCACCCGGCCTCACCCTACTAGAATCTGAAGTCAAATGTCTACTGTTTGCTGATGATCTGGTGCTTCTGTAACCAACCGAGGAGGGCCTACAGCAGCACCTAGATCTTCTGCACAGATTCTGTCAGTAAATCTCAGTAAGACCAAAATAATGGTGTTCCAAAAAAGGTCCAGTCGTCAGGACCACAAATTCCATCTAGACACTGTTGCCCAAGAGCACACAAAAAACTATACATACCTCGGCCTAAACATCAGCGCCACAGGTAACTTCCACAAAGCTGTGAATGATCTGAGAGTCAAGGCTAGAAGGGCATTCTATGCCATCAAAAGGAACATAACATTTGACATGCTAATTAGGATCTGGATAAAAATACTTGAATCAGTCATAGAACCCATTGCCCTTTATGGTTGTGAGGTCTGGGGTCCGCTCACCAACCAAGAATTCACAAAATGGGACAAACACCAAATTGAGAAATTGAAAAATATCCTCAGTACACAACGTAAAACACCCAATAATGCATGCAGAGCAGAATTTGGCTGATACCCGCTAATGATCAAAATCCAGAAAAGAGACGCTAAATTCTACAACCACTTAAAAGGAAGCGATTCCCAAACTTTCCATAACAAAGCCATCACCTACAGAGAGATTAATCTGGATAAGAGTCCCCTAAGCAAACTGGTCCTGGGGCTCTGTTCACAAACACAAACACACCCCACAGAGCCCCAGGACAGCAACACAGATCCAACCAAATCATGAGAAAACAAAAAGATTTCCAATGTGTCAAGTAATTAACAAAAAAACAGAGCAAACTAGAATGCTATTTGGCCCTAAACAGAGAGTATACAGTGGCAGAATTCCTGACCACTGTGACTGACCCAAACTTAAGGAAAGCTTTGACTATGTACAGAGTCAGTGAGCATTGCCTTGCTATTGAGAAAGGCCACCATAAGCATACCTGGCTCTCAAGAGAAGACAGGCTATGTGCACACTGCCCACAATATGAGGTGGAAACTGAGCTGCACTTCCTAACCTCCTGCCAAATGTATGACCATATTAGAGACACATATTTCCCTCAGATTACACAGACCCACAAATAATTAAAAAACAAATCCAATTTTGATCAACTCCCATATTTATTGGGTGAAATACCACAGTGTGCCATCACGACAGCAAGATTTGTGACCTGTTGCCACAAGAAAAGGTCAACCAGTGAAGAACAAACTCCATTGTAAATACAACCTATATTTATGTTTACTTATTTTCCCTTTTGTACTTTAACTATTTTCACAACATTACAACACTGTATATACACATAACATGATATCTGAAACATATTTATTATTTGGGAACATTTGTGAGTGTAATGTTTACCGTTCATTTTGATTGTTTATTTCACTTTTGTTTATTATCTATTTCACTTGCTTTGGCAATGTAAACATACGTTTCCCTTAAATTGAATTGAATTGAGAGAGGGAGTATTTAGACATGGCAGTAGTTATCAAGACTGGAAGAAGCGAGAGAGAAACAAAAGCCACTATCGCAACAACAGAGTTCTTAAATACTCTGAGTGATCTGACTGGATGACGGGTGATGGAAGCCTTACTCAAGGTCCTACTTCCATTTACAACAGTGTGCATTGAGCTGTGAATGCAGCCTCTCTCTCTCTCTCTCCATCTCTCTCTTCCCCATTGTAGTGCTACATTGAACTCTGCTACAAAGTACCTGGGCAACTTCATCTGAAGAGTGGTCAATTGCCCTCATGGATAATTTACAGAGTTGCAAACGAGGACAGCTCTGTATGAAGTGTGTGTGTGTGTGTGTGTGTGTGTGTGTGTGTGTGTGTGTGTGTGTGTGTGTGTGTGTGTGTGTGTGTGTGTGTGTGTGTGTGTGTGTGTGTGTGTGTGTGTGTGTACATGTGTACATGTGTCTTCGTAGCTGTTTGTGATTGGTTCTGCATGCCTATACTGTACTTGTCTGCGTCATTGTGTGTGTGTGTGTGTGTGTGTGTGTGTCGCCCATCTAATGGCCCCCATCCCTCTCAACAGCCAATTACAGATATGGCTGTTAGGATCCGGCACGGCTGCTAGTTACCTTGCCAGTATGTGCTGTGGCCTCCTGCCCTGTCCAATTAAATCACCAGGGATGGAGGGAGGGGCGGAAGAAGGGGTGGAGGGAGGTGAAGGAACATTCTGGCATTAGAGATAAAAATGACTCTCCCAATTACAACAGCCGAGAGCCGCGGGGCAATGATGATGCAGAGAGAGGAGAATAGTTAGGGTTAGGGTTAGCGAGAGCACCGGGCGGTGCAATGATGATGCAGAGAGAGGGTTAGAGAGAGCACCGGGCGGAGCAATGATCATGCAGAGAGAGGATTAGAGAGAGCACCGGGCAGAGCAATGATGATGCAGAGAGAGGGTTAGAGAGAGCACCGGGCGGTGCAATGATGATCCAGAGAGAGGATTAAGGTTAGAGAGAGCACTGGGCGGAGCAATGATGATGCAGAGAGAGGGTTAAGGTTAGAGAGAACACCGGGCGGTGCAATGATGATCCAGAGAGAGGGTTAAGGTTAGAGAGAGCACCGGGCGGAGCAATGATGATCCAGAGAGAGGGTTAAGGTTAGAGAGAGCACCGGGCAGAGCAATGATGATGCAGAGAGAGGGTTAAGGTTAGAGAGAGCACCGGGCGGAGCAATGATGTGGCTTGTAGGGAGAGCTGGTATCTTAAAAAATTGTCTATGACATAATGAATGCAACACAGCTTTGAAGACACCCCTGTCACAAAAACGAATGGTTTTGACCACTAACAACTTTTGGAAATGAGGTTTCTCCTCCCAGCCGTGCCACTGGGCTTGTAAAATGATGACCAACTTTACCCGATTCATGTAAAAAAATGTAAACTTCTATTGGGTAAACCACAGTAAATCTACATGAATATGAAGTTGAATCCTCCCTTTTCGTAAAATGAATGGGGATGTGTGTGTTACCTGCACAACACCTAATATTTTGACCCAGATTATATGTTGGCACCAATGTCTTTTACACAACCAACTCATATACACAACATGATGGTTTACTAACACGACATGATGGTTTACTAATACGACATGATGGTTTACTAACACAACATGATGGTTTACTAACACGACATGATGGTTTACTAACACGACATGATGGTTTACTAACACGACATGATGGTTTACTAACACAACATGATGGTTTACTAACACAACATGATGGTTTACTAATACAACATGATGGTTTACTAACACAACATGATGGTTTACTAACACGACATGATGGTTTACTAACACAACATGATGGTTTACTAATACGACATGATGGTTTACTAACACGACATGATGGTTTACTAACACAACATGATGGTTTACTAATACGACATGATGGTTTACTAATACGACATGATGGTTTACTAACACAACATGATGGTTTACTAATACGACATGATGGTTTACTAACACGACATGATGGTTTACTAATATGACATGATGGTTTACTAATATGACATGATGGTTTACTAATATGACATGATGGTTTACTAATACGACATGATGGTTTACTAATACAACATGATGGTTTACTAATACGACATGATGGTTTACTAACACGACATGATGGTTTACTAACACAACATGATGGTTTACTAACACAACATGATGGTTTACTAATACACCATGATGGTTTACTAACACAACATGATGGTTTACTAATACACCATGATGGTTTACTATAGTAGAGCGACTATAGTAAACATCAATCAAGTGCACAAGGCTACATGCATGCAAAAATAACGTTCATTGAATAAAAAAATTATAATAATCCCCCTACACACACACACACACACACACACACACACACACACACACACACACACACACACACACACACACACACACACACACACACACACACGTGCTACTGTCAAGTTCAAGACAACAAAAGCAATATTTTGGGGCTACACTGTACATTATTACATTGTACACTTTCTGCCTGTGGATATCTGTTCTACAATGTGCCAGCAGAGCATGATACCCTTTGTTGGCATAATTGATCTCTTTCAGGCAGAATACACCTAGCTTACCCCTTTTATCCACTGTATTGAAAAAGTGAGAAATAGGGAGCGTGTGTGGTGTTCCTTTCACCTCTATAGCGGCATCCATCTTAAGCCAGGCCCAGCTCCAGCTACACTTGATCCCTGAATCCACTTGTTTAACAAGCAACGCCTCATTTACACCTAATTCTCTCATTCTGAAATTTAACCACATACTGTAGAGGGAAAACATTAGTTCATAGATAGTAGTTAGTTTGTTAGCTAGTTAACTAGTTAACATTTCACACAGATTGCCAGGGTCCAGTAAGCAACTAACGCGTTACCAGTTAATACTATAGCGAATTGGTAAGGTTAGTAAAGTTAGCTCATCTGATGTTGTAATGTTAGCTAGCTAACGTTAGCTCTCTGACTTTATTAGCCAGCTAATTTTCACACCATAAACTCAATTATTTGATCAGTTATGTTGGCTAATGTTGCTCAACATTTCTCTGGTTAGCTAACGGAGAATTCGATCCAGCTAGCAAGATACTTAACCATGCTAACAATACTTGTTTCATCACACTTTCTCCCTCACCTCCAACTTTCCAAATGCCAGCTGTTTTTCGGTTACTGCTCATGCAGAACATCATCTCACCCCTGTGAAAAGGTGTTCAAGTCAAAACTGTAACTGGGCCACTCGGGGAACATTCACTGTCTTCTTGGTAAGCAACTCCAGTGTAGATTTGTTTTAGGTGAATTCATCTCCCAGAGTCTGGTGGAAAAGCAGACTGAACCACATTTTTGAACCAGGATTTTGCCTGTGCTTCACTTCTCGCGCTCCTCTCTCCCCAGTCCTTAACGATGACAAGCATACCCATAACATGTTGCAGCCACCACTATGCATGAATATATGGAGAGTAGTACTCAGTAATGTGTTGTATTGGATTTGCCCCAAATATAACACTTTACATTCAGGACAAAAACTGTATTTATTTGCCACATTATTTGCGATTTTACTTTAGTGCCTCGTAGCAAACAGGATGCATGTTTTGGAATATTTGTATTCTGTACAGACTTTCTTTTCACTCCGTCATTTAGGTTAGTATTGTGGAGTAACTACAATGTTGTTGATCCATCCTCAGTTTTCTCCTGTCACAGCCACTAAACTCTGTAATTGTTTTAAAGCCACGATTGGCCTCATGGTGAAATCCCTGAGTGGTTTCCTTCCTCTCCGGCAGCTGAGTTAGGAAGGACGGCTGTATCTTTGTACTGACTGGGTGTCTTGATACACCATCCAAAGTGTAATTAATAACTTCACCATGTTCAAAGGGATATTCAATGTCTGCTTCTTTTTTTTCTTTTTTTTTTAACACATCTACCAATAGGTGCCCTTCTTTGTGAAGCGTTGGAATACCTCTCTGGTCACTATTACTGCAGAGTCCATGCAACTTAAATTGCTTGTTAATAAGAAAATGTTCACTCCTGAACTTATTTAGGCTTGTCATAACAAAAGGTTTGAATACATATTGACTCAAGACATTTTCAGCTTTCCTTTTTTCATTCATTTGTAAACATTTCAAAAAACATTATGGGGTATTGTGTGTAGGCCAGTGACAAAAAAAAATCTAAATGTAATCGATATTAAATTCAGAATGTAACACATTTTTTGGGGGGAAAAATCAAGGGGTGTGAATATTTTCTGAAGGCACAGTAACTTCAACCCCATAACCGGTGAACTCTACAACATTAAATCCATATCATCAAACATACCACATTACAATACCAACTCCTATTATCTGTAATAAAAAACAAAACAGCAACCTTTAACCTCCTACCTCTTCGATGCCTCCACGTCAGTGTCCACTGAGAACGACTTAACGTCAACGGCCAGCAGAGCAATTCACCCAAACTTCCATTTCCATGAAGTCACTTCGGCCCTTCTCAAAGCATGCTGGGTAAGCGACAGAACACTCCCCAGGATAAAAGCTAACCACTTAAGAAGGAGGGAAAGAAAGAGGGAAAAGTTTGTAAAAGTTTGTAAAACAAACTATAAGTGGATCAATAGAAAGATGGAGAGAGATGGGAGAGAGGGAGAACGAGAGATGGGAGAGAGAAAGAGAGAGAGGGAGAGAGAGAGGGAGAGATGGGAGAGAGATGGGAGAGAGAAAGAGAGAGAGAGATGGGAGAACGAGAGATGGGAGAGAAAGAGAGAGAGGGAGAGATGGGAGAGAGAAAACGAGAGAGAGAGAGAGAGAGAGAGTGAGAACGAGAGATGGGAGAGAGAAAGAGAGAGAGGGAGAGATGGGAGAGAGAAAGTGAGATGGGAGAGAGATAGAGAGAGAGATGGGAGAGAGAGAGATGGGAGAGAGAGATAGAGATTGGAGAAAGAAAGAGAGAGAGAGAGAGAGAGACAAGAGAGAGAATGGAGAGAGAGCGATGGGAGAGAGAGAGAGAGAGAGAGAGAGAGAGAGAGAGAGAGAGAGAGAGAGAGAGAGAGAGAGAGAGAGAGAGAGAGAGAGAGAGAGAGAGGGAGAGAGAGGGAGAGAGAGAGCGAGATGGGAGAAAGAGAGAGGGAGAGAGAAAGATGGGAGGGAGAGAGAGAGAGCGAGATGTAAGACAGAGAGAGAGATGGGAGAGAGAGATGTAAGACAGAGAGAGAGAGAGAGAGAGAGCGATGGGAGAGAGAGGGCGAGAGAGATGTAAGACAGAGAGAGAGAGAGATGGGAGAGAGAGATGTAAGACAGAGAGAGAGAGAGAGAGAGAGCGATGGGAGAGAGAGGGCGAGAGAGATGTAAGACAGAGAGAGAGAGAGATGGGAGAGAGAGGGAGAGAGAAAAAAAAAGAAAAAGAAAGAAAGGAGGTAAGAACGCAACAGAGGGGGGAGAGAGAGAGAGGGAGTGATAAAGACAGAGAATGAAAGAGAAATTGAAAGAGCAAGGTAAAAATAGAGATGGATTCAGAGTGATACTAGCAGCTGCCTGACCACCATGGGATGCACTGACCTATAGTTCCTGGCGGTGTGTGAGAAAGGAAACAGAAAGTAGATCTAATGAAGCTAACGATGAATTAAACCTGCTTCCCTCCAGGCTCCAGATTACATATATTCCAATAGCCAGCATACTTACAACCCGGACAGGGAGACTTATGGACCAACCAGTCTGAGGAATAATCCTCCTAAACAATCACACCAGTACACTATTCAATACAGTAGTTTAACACTCTAAAGGTTTGGTCTGATATCCTTATCTATGACCCATGTAGCCAAACCTTACCAATCACACTAGCGGGAGACCAGTACACTATTAAATACCGTTTTTTAAATGTCAAAAGATTTGACAGACATGAATTTCCTACTAAGAAGCGCAACCTCACCTATTGCAATCAGGGTCAGTTAAACAGTACAATGTTATACTGTGTAAAATGACTAGCATCAATTCCAGTCCCCTATGTTAGGCCCCCTAGCCTAGGCCAAACTTCTATACTTGGGGTTCTGGAGAGACACTCTGCACTAACACACCTGATTTGGACAATCGAGGTTGTAAGCATCCGTTGCTTAGACGAATCAGGTGTTAGCTCTGGGATAGAACAAAAGCCTGCACACATTGCCACCCCCTAGGTCTAGGTAAGAGATGAAACTACCTTGTAGTGGTGAGCTTCATATAGCACATGCTGTCCATGAGACTCAAATGAGGCGAGCACCAAGCAGACATGAGTAGTAGAGAGGGAGAGAGATGGATGTGGTAGGGCTAAGTGGACATGAGTAGTAGAGAGGGAGAGAGACGGATGTGGTCAGGCTACACACTACAGTGTTTGTCTGTGTCTGTTTTGACCTGCTTTACCTTGGGAAACACAGTGCTTAAAATGACCTTAGAGGACACGTCCATCACACAGTTTACAATCCATGAGAAAGGAGGCATGGGGGACGTTCTCAACAGCTCGTTCATCATGTTAGATGAAGTACTCCACTCCAGTGAACATGAACATGGCTACATAATACACTCTCACCCTCTCTTTTTAAAACTTCTTAGGGCTAGGCCACCATTTTTCTCAATTTCTGCCTGAATGACATGCCCAAAGCAAACTGTCTGATGCTCAGGCCCTGAAGACAGGATATGCATATAAGTTGTACCATTGGAAAGAAAACACTGTGAAGTTTGTAGAAATGTTAAAATAATGTAGGAGAATATAACAATAGATATGGTAGGAGAAAATCCAAAAGAAATCTCCCAGGATACAATTCCTATGGCTTCCACAGGGTGTCAGCAGTCTATTGTTCAAGGTTTCAGGCTTGTAACTTCAAAAACGAAGAAGAAATATGAGTTTTAGTACAGGGACACAATCTTGGAAATGTGTGTGCGCGAGCCATGAAGACAGAATGCACCTGCTAAAATCGGTTTCCTATTGAACATACTTCTTTCCGTAAGAAATATTATAGTTTAATTACATTTTAGGGTATCTGAGGAGTAAATAGAAACGTATTTTGACTTGTTGAAACAAAGTTTAGGGGTAGATTTTCGGATTCCTTTCTATGCAAGCTGAACAGGTGGATTACTCAAATCGATGGCACCTAAACTAAAATAAAGAAGGATTTTATCTAACAAAACGACACTACATGTTGTAGCTGGGACCCTTTGGATGACAAATCAGAGGAAGACTTCAAAAAGTAAGCGAATATTTAATTGCTATTTGTGAATTTATGAAATCTGTACCGTTGGAAAAATATTTTGATGTGGGGAGCCGTCCTCAAACAATCGCATGGCATGCTTTCGTTGTAATGGCTACTGTAAATCGGACAGTGCAGTTAGATTAACTAGCGGGACACCTAGCCCAAAAATGCATATCAAGCAACTCCCTGTTTCTTACTCTTTCACCCATAGGCTTAAACATTCACTCCATCAGCTACCTCTCTTTCTACATCTCTCCCTTCATCCCTCTCTCTCTCTCCCCCTGTCCCTCTCTCCCTCCCTCTTGAACTAGCTAACGCTGTGTTGGTGCATTTGCCACGCTTGGAATTTAGCGTTTAAGCAAAGAAAAATACAATTAATTCCAATTTTCACCCTCCTACTTTCCCTCTCTCTCCTTCACGGAAACATGCTGACACAGAGCGATACCCATAGAGAATTAACACAAAGATGTTTGTTTACGCTAATGAAGGAAATAATGAGAGAAAGGGAATGAGAGAGGGCGGAAGGGAGAGAGGGGCGGGGTGGGGACAGAAAGGAGAGAGGGGCGGGGTGGAGAAGGGTGAGAGGGGCGGGGTGGAGACAGAAGGAGAGAGGGGCGGGGTGGAGAAGGGGTGAGAGGGGCGGGGCGGAGACTAGGTGAGAGGGGCGGGGTGGAGACTAGGTGAGAGGGGCGGGGTGGAGACTAGGTGAGAGGGGCGGGGGTGGGACAGAAAGGAGAGAGGGACGGGGTGGAGACGAGGGAGAGGGGCGGGGTGGAGACTAGGTGAGAGGGCGGGGTGGAGATGAGGTGAGAGAGGGGCGGGGTGGAGACGGAAGGAGAGAGGAACGAGGTGGAGAACTGGTGAGAGGGGCGGGGTGGAGACTAGGTGAGAGGGGCGGGGTGGAGACGGAAGGGAGAGAGGGACGGGGTGGAGAAGGGGTGAGAGGGGCGGGGTGGAGACGGAAGGGAGAGAGGAACTAGGTGGAGAACTGGTAGAGGGGCGGGGTGGAGACGGAAGGGAGAGAGGGACGGGTGGAGACGAGGTGAGAGAGGGGCGGGGTGGAGACGGAAGGGAGAGAGGGACGGGGTGGAGAAGGGGTGAGAGGGGTGGGGTGGAGACGGAAGGGAGAGAGGAATGAGGTGGAGAACTGGTGAGAGGGGCGGGTGGAGACTAGGTGAGAGGGGCGGGGTGAGAAGGAAGGGAGAGAGGGACGGGGTGGAGACTAGGTGAGAGGGGCGGGATGGAGACGGAAGGGAGAGAGGGACGGAGTGGAGACTAGGTGAGAGGGGCGGGGTGGAGACGGAAGGGAGAGAGGGACGGGGTGGAGACTAGGTGAGAGGGGCGGGGTGGAGACGGAAGGGAGAGAGGGACGGGGTGGAGACTAGGTGAGAGGGGCGGGGTGGAGACGGAAGGGAGAGAGGGACGGGGTGGAGACTAGGTGAGAGGGCGGGGTGGAGACGGAAGGGAGAGAGGGACGGGGTGGAGACTAGGTGAGAGGGGCGGGATGGAGACGGAAGGGAGAGAGGGACGGGGTGGAGAAGGGGTGAGAGGGGCGGGGTGGAGACGGAAGGGAGAGAGGAATGAGGTGGAGAACTGGTGAGAGGGGCGGGGTGGAGACTAGTGAGAGGGGCGGGGTGGAGACGGAAGGGAGAGAGGGACGGGGTGGAGACTAGGTGAGAGAGGCAGGTTGGATACGGAAGGGAGAGAGGGACGGGGTGGAGACTAGGTGAGAGAGGCAGGTTGGATACGGAAGGGAGAGAGGGACGGGGTGGAGACTAGGTGAGAGAGGCAGGTTGGATACGGAAGGGAGAGAGGGTAACATGAGTTCTTCCATAGTATCACTAGATCCAACTCATATTGTTCTGTCATGGAGCGGGTGGAGTAAAGGATTTATCTTGTTGGGTTTGGTCTAGAAATGCTCAATTTACATCTAATGACATGAACCAGAAACACACCAACATCCAGGGTTGAAAGACACCAACGTCCAGGGATCAAAGACACCAACATCCAGGGTTGAAAGACACCAACGTCCAGGGTTGAAAGACACCAACATCCAGGGTTGAAAGACACCAACGTCCAGGGTTGAAAGACACCAACGTCCAGGGTTGAAAGACACCAACATCCAGGGTTGAAAGACACCAACGTCCAGGGTCAAAGACACCAACATCCAGGGGTCAAAGACACCAACATCCAGGGGTCAAAGACACCAACATCCAGGGGTCAAAGACACCAACATCCAGGGGTCAAAGACACCAACATCCAGGGGTCAAAGACACCAACATCCAGGGGTCAAAGACACCAACATACAGAGGTCAAAGACAGCAACATACAGGGGTCAAACACACCAACGTCCAGGGATCAAAGACACCAACATCCAGGGGTCAAATACACCAACATCCAGGGGTCAAAGACACCAACATCCAGGGGTCAAAGACACCAACATACAGGGGTCAAACACACCAACGTCCAGGGGTCAAAGACACCAACATCCAGGGGTCAAAGACACCAACATCCAGGGGTCAAAGACACCAACATCCAGGGGTCAAAGACACCAACATACAGGGGTCAAACACACCAACATCCAGGGGTCAAATACACCAACATCCAGGGGTCAAAGACACCAACATCCAGGGGTCAAAGACACCAACATACAGGGGTCAAACACACCAACGTCCAGGGGTCAAAGACACCAACATCCAGGGTTGAAAGACACCAACATCCAGGGGTCAAAGACACCAACATCCAGGGGTCAAACACATCAACATCCAGGGGTCAAACACACCAACATCCAGGGGTCAAACACACCAACATCCAGGGGTCAAAGTGCCAAAAATACCGGGACAAGGAATATGGTATCCAGCTACACAGGATGTAAAATCTCTCCTCTTCTTCAAATCACATGTTGCAATATGCAACCTAGGATAAATAATGTAATACGCTGCCTGCAGTGTGGGAAAAGAAAGAGCATAAAGACAGACGCCCCAGTGGGATGAGAAGCCGTATGTACCTGTTCTGATTTGCAGAGTTTGAATCTGGTTCCCGTCAGGGAGACGTACACTTTGCCTTTGTACCCTCTCAGCTCCATGCTGCCATGTTTGTTGGTGCCACACTTCTGGGGCTTCTGGGAAATGGAGGCAGGGGAGCGTATGGCCGTTTGAAGAGCCTCCATCCACTCCTGACGCTCCCCTGTGTGGGTGGGTTGGTGGGTGAGAGGAAGAACAACATATTAGAATAATATGCACACTACGTCAAAAAAATACCTGTTTCCACCAAAAGAAACTCCCACAGGTGGTGAGATAGACAATACAGTTAGTATCATGTTCACTCTATTGAAATTATTCTCTCTCTCTCTGCCTCTCTCTCTGCCTCTCTAGTGGCATATTTAAAGGGGCCTTGGGAGAACTACACACTCACACACACCTAGGCTTGTGCATGTCCACAACACCTGGCAACTGCTCTGATAGAGAGCACATGAGGGACAGAAGAGCGGAGGAAAGAGAGGAACGAGAGAAAAAAGAGAGGAGGGAGAGAAAGGGCTATTAACTTTATTCAAAACGAAGAGCCTAAGAAACAGTACATCACTTGGGGTGCTGAGACAACAGCTGAGACAACTTTCCATAGTTCCTACCAGCAACGTTTCTGTTGTGGATCTTCAGAAAATACTACCAATTCACAAAACAGACCCCCTGTGCAGCCAGACAACTAACTCAAAGACCTTTAAAGCCTGCATGTGTTCATTTTAATTGCATTTTTTAAATCATCACAGTATGTCTAATAAATCACTCTGTGTGTGTGTTTATTTCATGGAAATAACTCCACATATATTTTGACTTGCGCATTTACCTGAGCCTCTTTTTGAAATCAGTCTGATCGTCTGGGAGTGTTCGAACCTAACTAGTAGTTGAGAGCCAGAGGGACAGGATGGTAGTTGGGTGCCAGAGGGACAGGATGGTAGTTGGGGGACAGGATGGTAGTTGGGTACCAGGGGGACAGGATGGTAGTTGGGTACCAGGTGGACAGGATGGTAGTTGGGTACCAGGGGGACAGGATGGTAGTTGGGTACCAGGGGGCAGAGGTAGTGGGTGCAGGGAGGGACAGGATGGTAGTTGGGTACCAGGGGGACAGGATGGTAGTTGGGTACCAGGGGGACAGGATGGTAGTTGGGTGCCAGGGGGACAGGATGGTAGTTGGGTGCCAGGGGGACAGGATGGTAGTTGGGTACCAGGGGGACAGGATGGTAGTTGGGGGACAGGATGGTAGTTGGGGGACAGGATGGTAGTTGGGGGACAGGATGGG
>NC_052312.1:3526718-3649843 GCF_016432855.1 Salvelinus namaycush | reverse complement strand
GAACAGTTCTGCTGGTTTAGAGAGATGGAAACAGCTTACTACTGGTTTAGGAGAGATGGAACAGTTACTCTGGTTTAGAGGATGGAACAGTTACTACTGGTTAGAGAGATGGAACAGTAATGCATGGTTTAGGAGATGGAACAGTTACTGCTGGTTTAGAGAGATGGAACAGTTACTACTGGTTTATGTGGATGGAACAGTTACTCTGGTTTAGAGAGATGGAACAGTTACTACTGTTTAGAGAGATGGAAAACACGTACTACTGGTTAGAGAGATGGAACAGTATACTGGTTAGAGAGGATGGAACAGTTACTGCTGGTTTAGAGAGATGGAACAGTTACTACTGGTTTAGGGGGATGGAACAGTTACTGCTGGTTTAGTGGGATGGAACAGTTACTGCTGGTTTGTAAGAGAGATGGAACAGTACTACTGGTTTAGGAGATGGAACAGTTACTATGGTTTAGAGAGATGGAACAGTTACTGCTGGATTAGAGAGATGGAACAGTTACTACTGGTTTAGAGAGATGGAACAGTTACTGCTGGTTTAGAGAGATGGAACAGTTACTAACTGGTTTAGAGAGATGGAACAGTTTCTACTGGTTGTGGAGATGGAACAGTTACTGCTGTGTTTTAGAGAGATGGAACAGTTACTACTGGTTTAGAGGAGATGGAACAGTTACTGCTGGTTAGAGAGGATGGAACAGTTACAAATTATCATGGTTTAGAGAGATGGAACAGTACTGCTGGTTTAGAGAGATGGAACAGTTAGCTGGCTGTTAGAGAGATGGAACAGTTACTCTGGGCTTAGAGAGATGGAAAAGTTACTGCTGGTTTAGAGAGATGGAAACAGTTACTAGCTGGTGTAGGATAGATTGAACAGTTACTGCTGGTTTTAGAGAGTGGAACAGTTAATACTGGTTTAGTGGGATGGAAACAGTTACTGCTGTTTAGGAAGAGAGATGGAACAGTTAATACGCTGGTTAGAGAGATGGAACAGTTACTACTGGTTTAGTGGGATGGAACAGTTACTGCTGGTTTAGGAGAGAGGAACAGTTACTGCTGGTTTAGAGAGATGAAACAGTTACCTGGTTTAGAGAGATGGAACAGTTACTACTTGGTTTTGAGGATGGAACATTTACTACTGGTTTAGAGAGAGGGAACAGTTCTGACTGGTTTAGTGAGAGATGGAAACAGTTACTGCTGGTTTAGAGAGATGGAACAGTTCTCTGGTTTAGAGAGATGAACAGTTACTATGGTTTGGAGAGATGGAACAGTTACTTGGTTTAGAGAGATGGAAACAGTCTGCTGGTTTAGAGAGATGGAACAGTACTACTGGTTTGGAGAGATGGTAACATTACTGCTGGTTTAGAGAGATGGAACAGTTACTGCTGGTTTAGAGAGATGGAACAGTTACTACTGGTTTAGAGAGATGGAACAGGTACTACGGTTTAGAGAGATGGAACGTTACTGCTGGTAGAGAGATGGAACAGTACTGCTGGTTTAGAGAGATGGACATTACTGCTGTTTAGTGGGATGGAACAGTTACTGCTGGTTTAGAGAAGGATGGAACAAGTTGCTATGGTTAGAGAGATGGAACAGTTAATACTGGTTTGGGAGATGGAACAGTTAATGACTGGTTTAGAGAGATGGAACAGTTGCTGCTGGTTTAGAGAGTGGAAACAGTTACTACTGGTTGAGAGATGGAACATTATGGCTGGGTTATCGAGAGATGGAACAGTTACTTACTGGTTTAGAGAGATGGAACAGTTACGCTGGTTTAGGAGATGGAACAGTTACTGCTGGTTTAGAGAGAGGAACAGTTGCGGCTGGGTTAGAAGGAGATGGGAACAGTTACTACTGGTTTGGAGAGATGGAACAGTTACTGCTGGTTAGAGAGATGGAACAGTACTACTGTTTAGAGAGATGGACAGTGTACTACTGGTTTAGAGAGATGGAACAGTTACTGCTGGTTTAGAGAGATGGAAACAGTTACTGCTGGTTTAGAGAGATGGACCAGTTACTACTGGTTTAGAGAGATGGAACAGTTACTGCTGGTTTAGAGAGATGGAACAGGTACTGCTGGTTAGAGAGATGGAAAGTTATTGCTGGTTTAGAGAGATGAAACAGTTACTTCTGGTTGAGAGAGATGAAACAGTTACTGCTGGTTTAGAGAGATGGAACAGTTATACTGGTTTAGAGAGATGGAACAGTTACTGCTGGTTTAGAGAGATGGAACAGTTACTTACTGGTTAGAGAGAGGTAACAGTTACTATGGTTTAGAGAGGATGAACAGTACTGCTGGTTTAGAGAGATGGAACAGTTACTGCTGGTTTAGAGAGATGGAACGTATTGCTGGTTTAGTGGGATGGAACAGTTACTACTGGTTTAGAGAGATGGAACAGTTACTGCTGGTTTAGAGAGATGGAACAGTTACTTGTTTATTTATTTTTACAAATGCTGGTTTAGTTTAGGGGATGGAAACAGTTACTCTGGTTAGAGAGATGGAACAGTTACTGCGGTTTAGAGAGATGGAACAGTTACTGCTGGTTTAGAGAGATGGAACAGTTACTGCTGGTTTAGTGGGATGGAAACATTACTGCTGGTTTTAGAGAGATGGAAACAGTTTACTGCTGGTTTAGAGAGATGGAAGTACACCGGTTTAGCGATGGTACTGGTTTAGAGGATGGAACAGTTACTGCTGACTGCTGGTTTAGTGGGATGGAACAGTTACTACTGGTTTAGAGAGATGGAACAGTACTGCTGGTTTAGAGAGATGGAACAGTTACTGCTGGTTTAGTGGGATGGAACAGTTACTACTGGTTTAGTGGGATGGAACAGTTACTACTGGTTTTAGAGGGATGGAACAGTTACTGCTGGTTTAGTGGGATGGAACAGTTACTGCTGGTTTAGTGGGATGGAACAGTTACTACTGGTTTAGAGGGGGAACAGTTACTGGGTTTAGTGGGATGGAACAGTTACTACTGGTTTAGAGAGATGGAACAGTTACTGCTGGTTTAGAGAGATGGAACAGTTACTGCTGGTTTAGTGGGATGGAACAGTTATGCTGGTTTAGAGAGATGGAACAGTTACTGCTGGTTTAGAGAGATGGAACAGTTACTGCTGGTTTAGAGAGATGGAACAGTTACTACTGGTTTAGAGAGATGGAACAGTTACTGGTTTAGAGATATGGAACAGTTACTGCGGTTTAGTGGGATGGAACAGTTACTGCTGGTTTAGAGAGATGGAACAGTTACTACTGGTTTAGAGAGATGGAACAAGTTACTGCTGGTTTAGTGGGATGGAACAGTTACTGCTGGTTTAGAGATGGAACAGTTACTGCTGGTTTAGAGGGATGGAACAGTTACTGCTGGTTTAGTGGGATGGAACAGTTACTACTGGTTTAGAGAGATGGAACAGTTACTGCTGGTTTAGAGAGATGGAACAGTTACTGCTGGTTTAGTGGGATGGAACAGTTACTACTGGTTTAGTGGGATGGAACAGTTACTACTGGTTTAGAGGGATGGAACAGTTACTGCTGGTTTAGAGGGATGGAACAGTTACTGCTGGTTTAGTGGGATGGAACAGTTACTACTGGTTTAGAGAGATGGAACAGTTACTACTGGTTTAGTGGGATGGAACAGTTACTACTGGTTTAGAGAGATGGAACAGTTACTGCTGGTTTAGAGAGATGGAACAGTTACTGCTGGTTTAGTGGGATGGAACAGTTACTGCTGGTTTAGAGAGATGGAACAGTTACTGCTGGTTTAGAGAGATGGAACAGTTACTGCTGGTTTAGAGAGATGGAACAGTTACTACTGGTTTAGAGAGATGGAACAGTTACTGCTGGTTTAGAGAGATGGAACAGTTACTGCTGGTTTAGTGGGATGGAACAGTTACTGCTGGTTTAGAGAGATGGAACAGTTACTACTGGTTTAGAGAGATGGAACAGTTACTGCTGGTTTAGTGGGATGGAACAGTTACTGCTGGTTTAGAGAGATGGAACAGTTACTACTGGTTTAGAGAGATGGAACAGTTACTACTGGTTTAGAGAGATGGAACAGTTACTGCTGGTTTAGAGAGATGGAACAGTTACTGCTGGTTTAGTGGGATGGAACAGTTACTGCTGGTTTAGTGGGATGGAACAGTTACTGCTGGTTTAGAGAGATGGAACAGTTACTGCTGGTTTAGAGAGATGGAACAGTTACTACTGGTTTAGAGAGATGGAACAGTTACTGCTGGTTTAGTGGGATGGAACAGTTACTGCTGGTTTAGTGGGATGGAACAGTTACTACTGGTTTAGAGGGATGGAACAGTTACTACTGGTTTAGAGGGATGGAACAGTTACTGCTGGTTTAGAGAGATGGAACAGTTACTGCTGGTTTAGCGGGATGGAACAGTTATTGCTGGTTTAGAGTGATGGAACAGTTACTACTGGTTTAGTGGGATGGAACAGTTACTGCTGGTTTAGAGAGATGGACCAGTTACTACTGGTTTAGAGAGATGGAACAGTTACTGCTGGTTTAGTGGGATGGAACAGTTACTGCTGGTTTAGAGAGATGGAACAGTTACTACTGGTTTAGAGAGATGGAACAGTTACTACTGGTTTAGAGAGATGGAACAGTTACTGCTGGTTTAGAGAGATGGAACAGTTACTGCTGGTTTAGAGAGATGGAACAGTTACTACTGGTTTAGCGGGATGGACATTTACTGCTGGTTAGAGAGATGGAACAGTTACTGCTGGTTTAGAGAGATGGAACAGTTACTGCTGGTTTAGAGAGATGGAACAGTTACTGCTGGTTTAGAGAGATGGAACAGTTACTGCTGGTTTAGAGAGATGGAACAGTTACTGCTGGTTTAGAGAGATGGAACAGTTACTGCTGGTTTAGAGAGATGGAACAGTTACTGCTGGTTTAGAGAGATGGAACAGTTACTGCTGGTTTAGAGAGATGGAACAGTTACTGCTGGTTTAGAGAGATGGAACAGTTACTGCTGTTTTAGAGAGATGGAACAGTTACTGCTGTTTTAGAGAGATGGAACAGTTACTGCTGGTTTAGAGAGATGGAACAGTTACTGCTGGTTTAGAGAGATGGAACAGTTACTGCTGGTTTAGAGAGATGGAACAGTTACTGCTGGTTTAGAGAGATGGAACAGTTACTACTGGTTTAGAGAGATGGAACAGTTACTGCTGGTTTAGAGAGATGGAACAGTTACTGCTGGTTTAGAGAGATGGAACAGTTACTGCTGGTTTAGAGAGATGGAACAGTTACTACTGGTTTAGAGAGATGGAACAGTTACTACTGGTTTAGAGGGATGGAACAGTTACTACTGGTTTAGAGAGATGGAACAGTTACTGCTGGTTTAGAGAGATGGAACAGTTACTGCTGGTTTAGAGAGATGGAACAGTTACTACTGGTTTAGTGGGATGGAACAGTTACTGCTGGTTTAGAGAGATGGAACAGTTACTACTGGTTTAGAGAGATGGAACAGTTACTACTGGTTTAGAGAGATGGAACAGTTACTACTGGTTTAGAGAGATGGAACAGTTACTGCTGGTTTAGAGAGATGGAACAGTTACTACTGGTTTAGCGGGATGGAACAGTTACTGCTGGTTTAGTGGGATGGAACAGTTACTGCTGGTTTAGAGAGATGGAACAGTTACTACTGGTTTAGAGAGATGGAACAGTTACTACTGGTTTAGAGAGATGGAACAGTTACTGCTGGTTTAGAGAGATGGAACAGTTACTACTGGTTTAGAGAGATGGAACAGTTACTGCTGGTTTAGAGAGATGGAACAGTTACTACTGGTTTAGAGAGATGGAACAGTTACTACTGGTTTAGTGGGATGGAACAGTTACTGCTGGTTTAGAGAGATGGAACAGTTACTACTGGTTTAGAGAGATGGAACAGTTACTGCTGGTTTAGAGAGATGGAACAGTTACTACTGGTTTAGAGAGATGGAACAGTTACTGCTGGTTTAGAGAGATGGAACAGTTACTGCTGGTTTAGAGAGATGGAACAGTTACTACTGGTTTAGAGAGATGGAACAGTTACTACTGGTTTAGAGAGATGGAACAGTTACTGCTGGTTTAGAGAGATGGAACAGTTACTGCTGGTTTAGAGAGATGGAACAGTTACTGCTGGTTTAGTGGGATGGAACAGTTACTGCTGGTTTAGAGAGATGGAACAGTTGCTGCTGGTTTAGAGAGATGGAACAGTTACTACTGGTTTGGAGAGATGGAACAGTTACTGCTGGTTTAGAGAGATGGAACAGTTGCTGCTGGTTTAGAGAGATGGAACAGTTACTACTGGTTTAGAGAGATGGAACAGTTACTGCTGGTTTAGAGAGATGGAACAGTTACTACTGGTTTAGAGAGATGGAACAGTTACTGCTGGTTTAGAGAGATGGAACAGTTACTGCTGGTTTAGAGAGATGGAACAGTTGCTGCTGGTTTAGTGGGATGGAACAGTTACTGCTGGTTTAGAGAGATGGAACAGTTACTGCTGGTTTAGAGAGATGGAACAGTTACTACTGGTTTAGAGAGATGGAACAGTTACTACTGGTTTAGAGAGATGGAACAGTTACTGCTGGTTTAGAGAGATGGAACAGTTACTGCTGGTTTAGAGAGATGGACCAGTTACTACTGGTTTAGAGAGATGGAACAGTTACTGCTGGTTTAGAGAGATGGAACAGTTACTGCTGGTTTAGAGAGATGGAACAGTTATTGCTGGTTTAGAGAGATGGAACAGTTACTACTGGTTTAGAGAGATGGAACAGTTACTACTGGTTTAGAGAGATGGAACAGTTACTGCTGGTTTAGAGAGATGGAACAGTTACTGCTGGTTTAGAGAGATGGAACAGTTATTGCTGGTTTAGAGAGATGGAACAGTTACTACTGGTTTAGAGAGATGGAACAGTTACTACTGGTTTAGAGAGATGGAACAGTTACTACTGGTTTAGAGAGATGGAACAGTTACTGCTGGTTTAGAGAGATGGAACAGTTACTGCTGGTTTAGAGAGATGGAACAGTTACTGCTGGTTTAGAGAGATGGAACAGTTACTACTGGTTTAGAGAGATGGAACAGTTACTACTGGTTTAGAGAGATGGAACAGTTACTGCTGGTTTAGAGAGATGGAACAGTTACTACTGGTTTAGAGAGATGGAACAGTTACTACTGGTTTAGAGAGATGGAACAGTTACTACTGGTTTAGAGAGATGGAACAGTTACTACTGGTTTAGAGAGATGGAACAGTTACTGCTGGTTTAGAGAGATGGAACAGTTACTGCTGGTTTAGAGAGATGGAACAGTTACTACTGGTTTAGCGGGATGGAACAGTTACTGCTGGTTTAGAGAGATGGAACAGTTACTGCTGGTTTAGAGAGATGGAACAGTTACTGCTGGTTTAGAGAGATGGAACAGTTACTGCTGGTTTAGAGAGATGGAACAGTTACTGCTGGTTTAGAGAGATGGAACAGTTACTGCTGGTTTAGAGAGATGGAACAGTTACTGCTGGTTTAGAGAGATGGAACAGTTACTGCTGGTTTAGAGAGATGGAACAGTTACTGCTGGTTTAGAGAGATGGAACAGTTACTGCTGGTTTAGAGAGATGGAACAGTTACTGCTGGTTTAGAGAGATGGAACAGTTACTGCTGGTTTAGAGAGATGGAACAGTTACTGCTGGTTTAGAGAGATGGAACAGTTACTGCTGGTTTAGAGAGATGGAACAGTTACTGCTGGTTTAGAGAGATGGAACAGTTACTACTGGTTTAGAGAGATGGAACAGTTACTGCTGGTTTAGAGAGATGGAACAGTTACTGCTGGTTTAGAGAGATGGAACAGTTACTGCTGGTTTAGAGAGATGGAACAGTTACTACTGGTTTAGAGAGATGGAACAGTTACTACTGGTTTAGAGGGATGGAACAGTTACTACTGGTTTAGAGAGATGGAACAGTTACTGCTGGTTTAGAGAGATGGAACAGTTACTGCTGGTTTAGAGAGATGGAACAGTTACTACTGGTTTAGTGGGATGGAACAGTTACTACTGGTTTAGTGGGATGGAACAGTTACTGCTGGTTTAGAGAGATGGAACAGTTACTGCTGGTTTAGAGAGATGGAACAGTTACTGCTGGTTTAGAGAGATGGAACAGTTACTGCTGGTTTAGAGAGATGGAACAGTTACTACTGGTTTAGCGGGATGGAACAGTTACTGCTGGTTTAGTGGGATGGAACAGTTACTGCTGGTTTAGAGAGATGGAACAGTTACTACTGGTTTAGAGAGATGGAACAGTTACTACTGGTTTAGAGAGATGGAACAGTTACTGCTGGTTTAGAGAGATGGAACAGTTACTACTGGTTTAGAGAGATGGAACAGTTACTGCTGGTTTAGAGAGATGGAACAGTTACTACTGGTTTAGAGAGATGGAACAGTTACTACTGGTTTAGTGGGATGGAACAGTTACTGCTGGTTTAGAGAGATGGAACAGTTACTACTGGTTTAGAGAGATGGAACAGTTACTGCTGGTTTAGAGAGATGGAACAGTTACTGCTGGTTTAGAGAGATGGAACAGTTACTGCTGGTTTAGAGAGATGGAACAGTTACTGCTGGTTTAGAGAGATGGAACAGTTACTGCTGGTTTAGAGAGATGGAACAGTTACTACTGGTTTAGTGGGATGGAACAGTTACTGCTGGTTTAGAGAGATGGAACAGTTACTACTGGTTTAGAGAGATGGAACAGTTACTACTGGTTTAGTGGGATGGAACAGTTACTGCTGGTTTAGAGAGATGGAACAGTTACTGCTGGTTTAGAGAGATGGAACAGTTACTGCTGGTTTAGAGAGATGGAACAGTTACTGCTGGTTTAGAGAGATGGAACAGTTACTACTGGTTTAGAGAGATGGAACAGTTACTGCTGGTTTAGAGAGATGGAACAGTTACTGCTGGTTTAGTGGGATGGAACAGTTACTACTGGTTTAGAGAGATGGAACAGTTACTGCTGGTTTAGAGAGATGGAACAGTTACTGCTGGTTTAGTGGGATGGAACAGTTACTGCTGGTTTAGAGAGATGGAACAGTTACTGCTGGTTTAGAGAGATGGAACAGTTACTGCTGGTTTAGAGAGATGGAACAGTTACTGCTGGTTTAGTGGGATGGAACAGTTACTGCTGGTTTAGAGATGGAACAGTTACTGCTGGTTTAGAGAGATGGAACAGTTACTGCTGGTTTAGAGGGATGGAACAGTTACTGCTGGTTTAGTGGGATGGAACAGTTACTACTGGTTTAGAGAGATGGAACAGTTACTACTGGTTTAGTGGGATGGAACAGTTACTACTGGTTTAGTGGGATGGAACAGTTACTACTGGTTTAGTGGGATGGAACAGTTACTACTGGTTTAGAGGGATGGAACAGTTACTGCTGGTTTAGTGGGATGGAACAGTTACTGCTGGTTTAGTGGGATGGAACAGTTACTACTGGTTTAGAGAGATGGAACAGTTACTGCTGGTTTAGTGGGATGGAACAGTTACTACTGGTTTAGAGAGATGGAACAGTTACTGCTGGTTTAGAGAGATGGAACAGTTACTGCTGGTTTAGTGGGATGGAACAGTTACTGCTGGTTTAGAGAGATGGAACAGTTACTGCTGGTTTAGAGAGATGGAACAGTTACTGCTGGTTTAGAGAGATGGAACAGTTACTACTGGTTTAGAGAGATGGAACAGTTACTGCTGGTTTAGAGAGATGGAACAGTTACTGCTGGTTTAGTGGGATGGAACAGTTACTGCTGGTTTAGAGAGATGGAACAGTTACTACTGGTTTAGAGAGATGGAACAGTTACTGCTGGTTTAGTGGGATGGAACAGTTACTGCTGGTTTAGAGAGATGGAACAGTTACTGCTGGTTTAGAGAGATGGAACAGTTACTGCTGGTTTAGTGGGATGGAACAGTTACTGCTGGTTTAGTGGGATGGAACAGTTACTGCTGGTTTAGAGATGGAACAGTTACTGCTGGTTTAGAGAGATGGAACAGTTACTACTGGTTTAGAGAGATGGAACAGTTACTGCTGGTTTAGTGGGATGGAACAGTTACTGCTGGTTTAGTGGGATGGAACAGTTACTACTGGTTTAGAGAGATGGAACAGTTACTACTGGTTTAGAGGGATGGAACAGTTACTGCTGGTTTAGAGAGATGGAACAGTTACTGCTGGTTTAGAGGGATGGAACAGTTACTGCTGGTTTAGAGAGATGGAACAGTTACTACTGGTTTAGTGGGATGGAACAGTTACTGCTGGTTTAGAGAGATGGAACAGTTACTACTGGTTTAGAGAGATGGAACAGTTACTGCTGGTTTAGTGGGATGGAACAGTTACTGCTGGTTTAGAGAGATGGAACAGTTACTGCTGGTTTAGAGAGATGGAACTGTTACTACTGGTTTAGCGGGATGGAACAGTTACTGCTGGTTTAGAGAGATGGAACAGTTACTGCTGGTTTAGAGAGATGGAACAGTTACTGCTGGTTTAGAGAGATGGAACAGTTACTACTGGTTTAGAGAAATGGAACAGTTACTGCTGGTTTAGAGAGATGGAACAGTTACTACTGGTTTAGTGGGATGGAACAGTTACTGCTGGTTTAGAGAGATGGAACAGTTACTGCTGGTTTAGAGAGATGGAACAGTTACTACTGGTTTAGAGAGATGGAACAGTTACTGCTGGTTTAGAGAGATGGAACAGTTACTACTGGTTTAGAGAGATGGAACAGTTACTGCTGGTTTAGAGAGATGGAACAGTTACTGCTGGTTTAGTGGGATGGAACAGTTACTGCTGGTTTAGAGAGATGGAACAGTTACTGCTGGTTTAGTGGGATGGAACAGTTACTGCTGGTTTAGAGAGATGGAACAGTTACTGCTGGTTTAGTGGGATGGAACAGTTACTGCTGGTTTAGTGGGATGGAACAGTTACTGCTGGTTTAGAGAGATGGAACAGTTACTGCTGGTTTAGTGGGATGGAACAGTTACTGCTGGTTTAGAGAGATGGAACAGTTACTGCTGGTTTAGAGAGATGGAACAGTTACTACTGGTTTAGAGAGATGGAACAGTTACTGCTGGTTTAGAGGGATGGAACAGTTACTACTGGTTTAGAGAGATGGAACAGTTACTACTGGTTTAGTGGGATGGAACAGTTACTGCTGGTTTAGAGAGATGGAACAGTTACTGCTGGTTTAGAGAGATGGAACAGTTACTACTGGTTTAGAGAGATGGAACAGTTACTGCTGGTTTAGAGAGATGGAACAGTTACTACTGGTTTAGAGAGATGGAACAGTTACTGCTGGTTTAGAGAGATGGAACAGTTACTACTGGTTTAGTGGGATGGAACAGTTACTGCTGGTTTAGAGAGATGGAACAGTTACTACTGGTTTAGTGGGATGGAACAGTTACTGCTGGTTTAGAGAGATGGAACAGTTACTACTGGTTTAGAGAGATGGAACAGTTACTGCTGGTTTAGAGAGATGGAACAGTTACTACTGGTTTAGAGAGATGGAACAGTTACTGCTGGTTTAGAGAGATGGAACAGTTACTGCTGGTTTAGAGAGATGGAACAGTTACTACTGGTTTAGTGGGATGGAACAGTTACTACTGGTTTAGAGAGATGGAACAGTTACTGCTGGTTTAGTGGGATGGAACAGTTACTACTGGTTTAGAGAGATGGAACAGTTACTGCTGGTTTAGTGGGATGGAACAGTTACTACTGGTTTAGAGAGATGGAACAGTTACTGCTGGTTTAGTGGGATGGAACAGTTACTACTGGTTTAGAGAGATGGAACAGTTACTACTGGTTTAGTGGGATGGAACAGTTACTGCTGGTTTAGAGAGATGGAACAGTTACTGCTGGTTTAGTGGGATGGAACAGTTACTACTGGTTTAGAGAGATGGAACAGTTACTGCTGGTTTAGTGGGATGGAACAGTTACTGCTGGTTTAGAGAGATGGAACAGTTACTACTGGTTTAGAGAGATGGAACAGTTACTACTGGTTTAGAGAGATGGAACAGTTACTGCTGGTTTAGAGAGATGGAACAGTTACTACTGGTTTAGTGGGATGGAACAGTTACTGCTGGTTTAGAGAGATGGAACAGTTACTACTGGTTTAGAGAGATGGAACAGTTACTGTTGGTTTAGAGAGATGGAACAGTTACTACTGGTTTAGTGGGATGGAACAGTTACTGCTGGTTTAGAGAGATGGAACAGTTACTACTGGTTTAGAGAGATGGAACAGTTACTGCTGGTTTAGAGAGATGGAACAGTTACTACTGGTTTAGAGAGATGGAACAGTTACTGCTGGTTTAGAGATGGAACAGTTACTACTGGTTTAGAGAGATGGAACAGTTACTGCTGGTTTAGAGAGATGGAACAGTTACTGCTGGTTTAGAGAGATGGAACAGTTACTGCTGGTTTAGTGGGATGGAACAGTTACTGCTGGTTTAGAGAGATGGAACAGTTACTGCTGGTTTAGAGAGATGGAACAGTTACTGCTGGTTTAGAGAGATGGAACAGTTACTACTGGTTTAGAGAGATGGAACAGTTACTGCTGGTTTAGTGGGATGGAACAGTTACTGCTGGTTTAGTGGGATGGAACAGTTACTACTGGTTTAGAGAGATGGAACAGTTACTGCTGGTTTAGAGAGATGGAACAGTTACTGCTGGTTTAGAGATGGAACAGTTACTGCTGGTTTAGAGAGATGGAACAGTTACTGCTGGTTTAGAGAGATGGAACAGTTACTGCTGGTTTAGTGGGATGGAACAGTTACTGCTGGTTTAGAGAGATGGAACAGTTACTGCTGGTTTAGAGAGATGGAACTGTTACTACTGGTTTAGCGGGATGGAACAGTTACTTAGTCTCTCTCTCTCTCATCTCTCTGATGATTGTCTGTGTGAAGGCCAACATACACAGACTGTCTCTCTGTACGTCTATGTTGAAGTTCTGTTATGTTGCACGTCTAGGCTCACTGTCTCTCTCTGTGTCTCTGTGTAGATTTCCCCAAGCTGGAGTCATCCTCAGAGACCAGTTCTCCGTCTGATGCTCCGTCCTTCATGGACGGCTTCCTCTACTGCTCCGCCGGTCCGGCCAAGGCCACCCTGGACAGGAGAGGCAGAGACGGTGAGTGGACCGACGCGACACTGACCTCCAGTCAGCTAGTCAATCAATCAGTCAGTAAATCCAACTGGCAGTTAATCAAATGTGTAGTCAGTGAAACCATTGCAATCGATCAAATGATGTCAAGACGGTCAGTCAATCAGTCTGTCAAACTGAGAATCAATACATCTATAAATCAAATAGCCTATCGGTTCAATCATTATCCAGTCCATCGAATGTACTCTTTGTTGGGTCCTTAAATAATCAGTTAGAGTTAGAGAGAGAGGTCCTAGAAGGTTGTACCCATCTTTCTCCACAAAGCCTTCTATTAAAAATGTCGTTCTTGTGACAAGGCAGCATGGTTGAGAAACCTTCAGGTATCAAACTCTGCATATGCCCTTCATCAGACACTTTTTATCCAAAGCTACTTAGTCGTGTGTGCACACTTTCGTTAGCATACGGGCTGTCCTGGGAATCGAAATGACTTTCTTGGCATTACAAGTGCCGTGCTCTACCAACACAGCTACTGAGGACCAAACACAATACAACGTCTATCCAGTAGATGGCGTCATATTTAACTGTCTACAAAACGACCTAAAACTCTCAACCGATCCCTCTGTTCCCCTGCTTCTCATCCGAGGTCGTTTAAAACTTTTAATCAGGCTTTTTTCCAAACTCGGCTGTACCTCCTGCGCCTGTTAGTCGTCATCCCCATCCTTCCTCATGCCTCCTATCCAACATCTGGAGCTGTTGCCCCTGGGTAATCAAGAAGACGGAGCCAGGTTTGGATGGCCCTCCTGGGACGGAAAAGAAGGGGAAGAGGGGGGGGGGGGGTACATGGCGCTCTATCTGCAACTGGCTGGATCTCATTCCTCCAGAGAGAGGGAGGAGAGGGGAGTAGACGGTGCTTCGGAAAGTATTCAGACCCCTTGACTTTTTCCACATTTTGTTACGTTACAGCCTTATTCTAAAATGTATTAAATATACACACAATACCCCATAATGACAAAGCAAAAACAGCTTTTTAGACATTTTTGCAAATGTATTAAAAACGGAAATATTACATTTACATAAATATTCAGACCCTTTACTCAGTACTTTGTTGAAGCACCTTTGGCAGCGATTACAGCCTCGAGTCTTCTTGGATATGACGCTACAAGCTTGGCACACCTACATTACCGTTCAAATATTTGGAGTCACTTAGAAATGTTCTTGTTTTTGAAAGAAAAGCAAAAAAAATTGTCCATTAAAATTACATAAAATGGATCAGAAATACAGTGTAGAGTTTTTTAATGTTGTAAATGACTATTGTAGCTGGAAACGGCAGATTGTTTAATGGAATATCTACATAGGCGTACAGAGGCCCATTATCAGCAACCATCACTCCTGTGTTCTAATGGCACGTTGTGTTAGCTAATGCAAGTTTATAATTTTAAAAGGCTAATTGATCATTAGAAAACCCTTTTGCAATTATGTCAGCACAGCTGAAAACTGTTGTCCTGATTTAAAGAAGCCAAAAAAATGGCCTTATTTAGACTAGTTGATTATCTGGAGCATCAGCATTTGTGGCTTTGATTACAGGCTCAGAATGGCCAGAAACAAATAACTTTCTTCTCAAACTCGTCACTCTATTCCTGTTCTGAGAAATGAAGGCTATTCCATGCGAGAAATTGCCAAGAAACTGAAGATCTCTTACAACGATGTGTACTACTCCCTTCACAGAAGTAATGGGCCTCTGTACGCCTATGTAGATATTCCATTAAAAATCTCCCCTTTCCAGCTACAATAGTCATTTACAACACTGACAATGTCTACACTGTATTTCTGATCCATTTGATGTTATTTGAATGGACAAAAAATTTGATTTTCTTTCAACAACAAGGACCCCAAACTTTGGAAAGATAGTGTATATTTGGGGAGTTTCTCCCATTCTTCTCTGCAGATCCTCTCAAGCTCTTTCAGGTTGGATGTGGAGCGTCGCTGCTCAGCTATTTGCAGGTCTTTCCAGAGATATTCGAGCTCAATTTTGAGTCTCATATCAAAGGGTCTTGTCACGGCTTTCTTCCTGGGATGAAGGAGTGGACCAAAATGTAGCGCAGTTAGTGTTCAACATGTTTAATATAACGAACTGTGAACACTTACAACAATACAAAACAACAAACGTGAAAACCGAGACAGTCCTATCTGGTGCAGAACACAAACACAGAGACAGGAAACAACCACCCACAATCCCCAACACAAAACAAGCCACCTATATATGATTCTCAATCAGGGACAACGATTGACAGCTGCCTCTGATTGAGAACCATATTAGGCTGAACACAGAAACAGACAAACTAGACACACAACATAGAATGCCCACCCCAACTCACGCCCTGACCATACTAAACAAATACAAAAACAAGGGAAAACAGGTCAGGAACGTGACAGAACCCCCCCCCTCAAGGTGCGAACTCCGGGCGCACCCCTAAAACTCAAGGGGAGGGTCTGGGTGGGCATCTGTCCGCGGTGGCGGCTCCGGCGCAGGACGAGGACACCACTCCACCATTGTCTTTGTCCCCCTCCTTAGCGTCCTTTGAGTGGCGACCCTCGCCCCCGACCTTGGTCTAGGAACCTTCACCAAGGTCCCCCCTAGATAGGGGAGATAGCTCAGGACAGAGAGGTAGCTCAGGACAGAGAGGTAGCTCAGGACAGAGAGGTAGCTCAAGACAGAGAGGTAGCTCAAGACAGAGAGGTAGCTCAAGACAGAGAGGTAGCTCAAGACAGAGAGGTAGCTCAAGACAGAGAGGTAGCTCACGACAGAGAGGTAGCTCACGACAGAGGGGCAACTCCGGACTGAAAAGCAGCTCCGGACAGAGAGGCAGCTCTGGACTGAAGGGCAGCTCCGGACTAATGGCAGCTCCGGACTGAGTGGCAGCTCCGGACTGAGTGGCAGCTCCGGACTGAGTGGCAGCTCCGGACTGAGTGGCAGCTCCGGACTGAGTGGCAGCTCATGACTGGAGGGCAGCTCATGACTAGAGGGCAGCTCATGACTGGAGGGCAGCTCATGACTGGAGGGCAGCTCATGACTGGAGGGCAGCTCATGACTGGAGGGCAGCTCATGACTGGAAGGCAGCTCATGACTGGAGGGCAGCTCCTGACTGGCTGGCGGCTCTGGCAGCTCCTGACTGGCTGGCGGCTCCGGCAGCTCCTGACTGGCTGGCGGCTCCGGCAGCTCCTGACTGGCTGGCGGCTCCGGCAGCTCCTGACTGGCTGGCGGCTCCGGCAGCTCCTGACTGGCTGGTGGCTCCGGCAGCTCCTGACTGGCTGGCGGCTCCGGCAGCTCCTGACTGACGGACGGCTCTAGCGGCTCCTGACTGACGAACGGCTCTGACGGCTCGGGACAGACGGGCGGCTCTAATGGCTCGGGACAGACGGATGGCTCAGATGGCGCTGGGCAGAGGCATGGCTCAGATGGCGCTGGGCAGACGGATGGCTCAGATGGCGCTGGGCAGACGGATGGCTCAGATGGCGCTGGGCAGACGGATGGCTCAGATGGCGCTGGGCAGACGGATGGCTCAGATGGCGCTGGGCAGACGGATGGCTCAGACGGCGCTGGGCAGACGGATGGCTCAGACGGCACTGGGCAGGCAGGCAGCTCAGACGGCGCTGAGCAGGCAGGCAGCTCAGACGACGCTGGGCAGACGGATGGCTCAGACGGATCTGGGCAGGCAGGCGGCTCAGACGGCGCTGGGCAGGCAAGCAGTGCAGGCGGCGTTGAGCAGACGAGCAGTACAGGCGGCGTTGGGCAGACGGCCGACTCTGACCTGCTGAGGCGCACAGTAGGCCTGGTGCGTGGTGCCGGAACTGGTGGTACCGGACTGGAGACACGCACCTCAAGGCTAGTGCGGGAAGCAGGAACAGGGCACACTGGAATCTCGAGGCGCACTATTGGCCTGGTGCGTGGTACCGGAACTGGTGGTACCGGGCTGAGGGCACGCACCTCAGGGCGAGTGCGGGGAGAAGGAACAGTGCGTACAGGACTCTGGAGACGCACAGGAGGCTTGGTGCATGGTGTAGGCACTGGTGGTACTGGACAGACTGGACCGTGAAGGCGCACCGGAGGTCTTGAGAGCAGGGCTGGCACCATCCGCCCTGGCTGGATCTTCACCCTAGCCCGGCAGATGTGGGGAGCTGAGATGTTGCGCACCGGGCTAAGCACACGCACCAGGGACACCGTGCGCTCCACCGCATAACACGGTGCCTGCCCGGTACGACGCCCTCTCTCTCCACTGGAAGCCCGGCTGGGAGAGCTGTAGCGCCGAGCTGGCAGAGGACGTGCAGGGCTAGGGAGGCGCACAGGAGGCCTGGTGCGTGAGGCTGGCACAGTCTTAACCAGACGGCTAGCACGCACCTCAGGACGAGTATGGAGAGCTGTTCCCGGTGACATCAACTCCCCGACACGTTCAGTCGGGCGGATGTCGTGCCTCATGCACCAAACCAGCACCTCCCTCATAACTCTCTCCTCCAATTTCCCCATTAACTCATTCACTGTCTCTGCGTCGCTCACCTCCAATTCCGCCCTGACCGGCTCCTTACGGTAAGCAGGGGGAGTTGGCTCAGGTCTGACTCCTGACTCTGCCACACTCCCCGTGTGCCCCCCCCCCCAAGAAATGTTTGGGGCTGCCTCTCGGGCCTCCAGCCGCTCTGCCGTGCGAGCGCCTCATAATAGCGCCTCTCCGCCTTCGCTGCCTCCAGCTCTTCTTTGGGGCGGCGATATTCCCCTGGCTCTGCCCAGGGTCCTTTGCCGTCTAATTCGTCCTCCCATGTCCATTCCTCCAAATAGTGCAGCCTCTCCTGCTGCTGCTGCTGCTGCTGCTGCAGCCTCTCCTGCTGCTGCTGCTTGGTCCGGGTTAGGTGGGTGGTTCTGTCATGGCTTTCTTCCTGGGATGAAGGAGAGGACCAAAATGCAGCGCAGTTAGTGTTCAACATGTTTAATATAACGAACTGTGAACACTTACAACAATACAAAACAACAAACGTGAAAACCGAGACAGTCCTATCTGGTGCAGAACACAAACACAGAGACAGGAAACAACCACCCACAATCCCCAACACAAAACAAGCCACCTATATATGATTCTCAATCAGGGACAACGATTGACAGCTGCCTCTGATTGAGAACCATATTAGGCTGAACACAGAAACAGACAAACTAGACACACAACATAGAATGCCCACCCCAACTCACGCCCTGACCATACTAAACAAATACAAAAACAAGGGAAAACAGGTCAGGAACGTGACAGGTCTGTTGCAATACATTTGCAAAATAAAAAAATAAAAAAAGTTTTCGCTTTGTCATTGTAGTGTATTGTGTGTAAATTGATGACGAAAACAATACATTATATCAATTTTAGAATAAGGCTGTAAAGGAACAAAATGTGGAAAAAGGGAAAGGGGTCTGAATACTTTCCGAAAGCACAGTATCCCCCTCTTTCTCTCCCCCCCTCCCCCTCCTCCACAAGCCTCTCCTATATCAATAGAGAGAGGAGAGTGAACAGTTGTGTAGATGAACGTCATATAGATACACCGTTGGGGAATTGTAAGAGCGAGTGGTCAAGGAAGCTTCCACATTTCTATCGTCCTCTGAGTGAGACATCAACAACATCGTACTAATGGTGGTAAAACAGTGAGCTTCATTCTCTGTTCTGCTTTATGCTGATGAGTTTCAGTGGGTTTGGAAGCTGTATTAGCTAACAGCTTTGTGTAGAGAGCCACCTTATTAGAAACTCAATGGACTTTTGTTACAATATAAACTTTGCAGTTAGCCTTATACAGCTCTCTGTTTCTTTGTGCGGAAAGAATACAGGGCTGTGGTGATCATTACATTTTTTCTGCCGGTGATTGTCACGTAAATAACTGCCTGTCTCACGGTAATTGACTGTTAATTAACATAAACACATTTAGCATCTCCTGGCTTCCATGCATATCCTTTCTTGCCACTGATGCAGACCTTTGGAACATGTACATTTTAATACATCCATGTAATATAACCTACACCTTCACAATAAATCCATTATTTATTTTAGACGGGTCTAAAGAAACATGATATGAAGAAAATGTAGTCTATTTCAGAAGAACAGAATAGCATACTCTGAGTTGTCCTTATGTCCTGATCTGGCTATGCCATATGGCTGTGGGCTTATATGATTTAGCAGACAAGATTAGCTTTGAATTCCGTGGCATTATTTTATATTGTTTTATAGTTTGATGAATACAATTGAACATAGCTGAATAAAATAGAAAGGATTTTTTATCCAAATGATTTGAGGGAGTGCAGCTATTCTGTGAGTGCTTAATAAATAACAGGTACTCCGATATTGTCACGATCGTTACAAGGAAAGGACCAAGGCGCAGCGTGCGTAGAGTTCCACATATTTTAATAAATTGAAACTCACCAAACAAAACAAACAAGCACAAACGAAACATGACGTTCTGGGCTGCTCACAGGCAGCTACACAATCACAAGATCCCACAAAGCACAAAGGGAAAGGCTGCCTAAATTTGATCCCCAATCAGAGACAACGATAAACAGTTGCCTCTGATTGGGAACCATAACAGGCCAACAACGACATATAAATGCCTAGATGACCCACCCTAAATCACACCACGACCTAACCAACATAGAGAATAAAAGCTCTCTATGGTCAGGGCGTGACAGTACCCCCCCCCCCCCCCCCCAAAAGGTGCGGACTCCGGCCGCAAAACCTGACTCAATAGGGGAGTGTCCGAATGGGCATCTACCGTCGGGGGCGGCTCCGGTGCGGGGCGAAGTGCCCACTCCGCTCGTGGACACGTCATCGGAGGAATTGGACCGTGGCTTGTCGCCGGAAGAACCAGACCGTGTGCCGTCTCAGGAGGTTCCGGACTGTGGACCGTCGTAGGAGGTTCCGGACTGTGGACCGTCGTCGGAGGTTCCGGACTGTGGACCGTCGTCGGAGGTTCCGGACTGTGGACCGTCGTCGGAGGTTCCGGACTGTGAAAAGTCGCCGGAAGCTCTGGACTGGGAACTGTCGCCGGAAGCTCTGGACTGGGAACTGTCGCCGGAAACTCTGGACTGGGAACTGTCGCCGGAAACTCTGGACTGTGGAGTGGGACCGGTACAGGTGGCACCGGGCTGATGACACGCACCTCAGGGCGAGTGCGGGGAGGAGGCACAGGACCTACTGGACTGTGGAGGCACACTGGAGGCCTGATGCGTGGGACCGGTACAGGTGGCACCGGGCTGATGACACGCACCTCAGGGCGAGTGCGGGGAGGAGGCACAGGACGTACTGGACTGTGGAGGCGCACTGGAGGGCGTGACAGATATGCTTAATTTAGAGTTATTTTTGTCAATTTAGTTGTGATACAAACGTTGGGCTATATGTTTAGATGTTTTATACATTCTAAGGCTGCATGATGCGACTCTAATGATGATTTGAAAATAGTTGCATGAAAGCCATGAGGTCTCCTTGTTTTTCTGAGCAAGCTGTACACACTTCATCAGTCTCTCATTCACAATTTGTAGAGCACTTGATAATGTCTCCCGGTGGGCGGGGGGGGGGGGATTCCATTCCTTTTGCGGTCAGTCGCCATTGTGCCCTTGGACTGAATAATAATTATAATTCACTTCTCCCAGCTGGGTGCTCCGAAGCATGGCTCTCTGTCACGTGATCTGGTCTTTCTCACAGGCTACGAGTGAAGACAGACACATTGGGGATGCAACTGTGTGTGTCCTTATCCAATTCCAAGGCTCATATTAAAGATATTGGAAGAACAGTCCACATTTACTTTTCGTAAGCCAACAAGATGATTATGCCTAACAAACAGCAAAAGGACTAGCCTATGTCAATCTACTGTCACCCATAGTACAAAGGTTTAACTAATCTATTCTGTGTGAGAAATACATATTCCACACATAGTGTCGTGTCTCTACTATGGATTAAATGATATATGACATGCTATTTTATCAAATCAATTCTCTGTAATTAATATTACCTGATTAACTTCTAGTTCCTCCCAAACCCGGATCCGGGAGCACCCCCATCAGTAAAAAAGCTGACTAGCATAGCCTAGCATAGCGTCACAAGTAAATACTAGCATCTAAATATCATTAAATCACAAGTCCAAGACACCAGATGAAAGATACACATCTTGTGAATCCAGCCATCATTTCTGATTTTTAAAATGTTTTACAGGGAAGACACAATATGTAAATCTATTAGCTAACCACGTTAGCAAAAGACACCACTTTTTTTACTCCACCAGTTTTTTACTCCATCAGTAGCTATCACAAATTCGTCCAAATAAAGATATAAATAGCCACTAACCAAGAAACAACTTCATCAGATGACAGTCTGATAACATATTTATTGTATAGCATATGTTTTGTTAGAAAAATTTGCATATTTCAGGTATAAATCATAGTTTACATTGCAGCTACAATCAGAAATTGCACCGAAAGCAGACAGAATAATTACAGACACCAACGCCAAATAACTAAATACTCATCATAAAACATTTCTGAAAAATACATAGTGTACAGCAATTGAAAGACAGGCATCTTGTGATTCCAGCCAATATTTCCGATTTATCAAGTGTTTTACAGCGAAAACACAATAGAGCGTTATATTAGCTTACCACAATAGCCAAAAACACAAGCAATTTCCCAGTAGCAAAAGTTAGCGATCGTAACAAACAAGCAAAAGATATATAATTTTTGACTATCCTTGATTTTCTTCATCAGATGACAGTCCTATAACATCAGGTTATACATACACTTATGTTTTGTTCGAAAATGTGCATATTTAGAGCTGAAATCAGTGGTTACACATTGTGCTAACTTAGCTACTTTTTCCACAACGTCTAAACAGCAACGATATTTTTCTGACACTTTTTCTGACACACATATTCTGACCAAATAGCTATTCATAAACATAAGTAAAAAATACATGTTGTATAGGAAATGATAGATCCATTAGTTCTTAATGAAATCGCAGTGTTAGAATTCTAAAAAATAACTTCATTACGACATCCAGCTTCGGTATAGCTGAGTACCCCAAAGTTGGGCGCCCACGACTAATTCACATGCACGACAGATATATGAATTAGCATCATAAAATGTTTCTTACTTTTGGTGATCTTCCATCAGAATGTTGTAGAAGGTGTCCTTTGTCAAGAACAGTCGTTGTTTGGATTTAAAACGTTCATTTTCCCTCTCGATTTAGCACGCGCACTTGCCAAGTGGCACAAAGCTCTCCAAGTCAACAAACGGAAGAGAACGGAACACGGCAAAACTCCCGAAAAATTTTCAATAATCTGATGAAACTATATTGAAAAAACATACTTTACAATGATATGGTCACATGTATCAAATAAAATCATAGCCGGAGATATTAGTCGTCCATAACGACAGCTAAACAGAAGGCAAATCCATGTCCCCTTTCGCGCGCTCCAGAAAACAGAAAATGGACGGTCACGTCCTACAAAGAGCTTTTATTCCACCTCAGACCAAGATAAACACGAAATTTCTTCTCTCACCGCCTCTTGACATCCAGGGGAAGGTGTATGAAGTGCACGTAGACTCTTACGTATCATGCCCATGTATAGGCAGGAAGTAGAACAGAGCATCGATTTCAGATTTTCCACTTCCTGGTCAGGAAGTTTGTGCCAAATGAGTTCTGTTTGACTCACAGATATAATTCAAACGGTTTTAGAAACTAGAGAGTGTTTTCTATCCAATAGTAATAATAATATGCATATTGTACGAGCAAGAATTGAGTACGAGGCCGTTTGAAATGGGCACCTTTTATCTGGCTACTCAATACTCCCCCTGCAGCCCAAACAGGTTAATGAAAGAGTAGGAAGACTTAGGAAAAAAGGATTGGGTCTCTATCAGACCTTATGAAGCTATGCTATCGTAAATACAGAATCTTATGCATTCTAAATAACCGCCCATTCGGAAAAGGAAAATGCGGATAGGTTGTTGTCTGTTGTCGTGTGGTAGAACGGATACGTTGTAGTACCGTTGTAGTTCTGAAGAGATTGTCCATCCTTTCCTAAGCCACGTACGTTTACAGCTGCTGCTGATAACTCAACGTCTAGGATGTATCCCTTCTTTAGTGAATAAAAGTTCAAAGTTTATACCAAGTTGCCATACTCAGCTCATGCTATATTCTGGCTGGTGTAGTTGACATTCCTCCTTCCAGCGTGGTGATCGGCACCTTAACGTAGAAATTAGCCCTTGTAAACGTATGGACACCAGTCCTCACGTCGTCGGGAACTCCAGGTAGACTTTCGTCAAAGGGACATTGTAGTGGGGGAGAGCTTGTGTGTTTCATGGTTCTCAACCAATGTCTCTCCACTTGGGTGGGGCCACTGAGTAGGCGTAGTTCACTTATGAATACAATTCTCTAATTTAAAAGCTAAAATTATATTTAATCTTTTCACAAATAGTTTCATATTTAAACATTTAAATTGCACAACAATTTCATGTGAATCTGATAACTAGAATGTGTCGACTTTCCAAGATACAGTTTATGTCGTCCTATCATCAGATATAATGTCCCAGACAAAAACTGATCTAACATCATATTCTTTAAGTACCAACGGACACTTTCAACTGGTTGGATTACGGAAATATTGTTCTGTCCCCAACCTTTTGATGTTACAATACTCTATGATAACAAAGGTCTTTCCAAGAGTCCATTCTGTAGAGTAGAGAGAGAAAAGGGGGAAAGGTATTTCTAGGGTCATAAACCTCACCAACAGGGCAAGGTCATGATAATAGTCTGGGGCAGTTGTGGGATGCGATAGATCCCAAATTAATTCAACCACTAGCATAAACAAATTACACATTTTTTAAGCAATGAGGCTGAGGAAACAGATCAGAACACTTTGCTCAAAATGTTGATAAACTATGAGGCTATTTCTTCACATTATCAGCGAATCAATGCCACACAACAGTAGGCTATAAGCGTGAATGTTCCATTAGTGGGAAAACACCATTATCAAAACAACAATATGCATGTATTGCTTTTATTATACAGGTGTGTCTTTATGGTCCAAATGATTTTCCCCAAACTTGAAACTCATGTACTGCGTATGTACTGTATGACAGTTAGGCTCTACACCCCTGTAAAACGGATTCATGTGCTTAATTTGAATAAGTTATTTGGCCATTTTATTTGTGACACAAAGCAAAACATATAGACCTATGGGCTAGGCTACATGAGGTGTGCGACTATGACTTGAAAATGTCCCCCAAAAAAGGCATGCGCTGGTTCTTGTGATCGGCTAATATTATCACCCATCAGACTATTCTTCATTTAATCTTGTCTTTACATATACTAAATAATATATATGTGAAATTTGTTTTGATTTTGAATGGACCATTGTCATGCACCTCGAAACAGGGACAGGGGGGAAAATACATGTCATCTATGCACTGAAATAGCTCATGGAGGACACTTTTCCTGTGGTTCATTTTCATGCCAGCCAGGTAGGCAATATTCCTGTCGTAAAGAGAAGCAATGTGCTTAATGTTAGGAAAGTTGAGAAATAAATATAGTAGGCCTAGCCTATAGAAAGCTGATGGGATCCTCCTCTTTTTAGAGGCCATCATCACTCTGTTTCCTCCCGCAGTTGCATAGCCTATGGAAATGTTACGCAACATGAGCTGATGGATTCTCATGAAGTGTTTGATTAGATTTTCGATTACATTTGCATTGATGTCAGAGTGATTAGAGGGACAATAGAGTGCTGAGTACCAGGCAGTTAGGAAGTTTGGTAGGCTACTAATGACCAGCAGCTGTGTAATTTGTGTAATTTGACTGCTGTCTGCATGTCTGGTGACCGCCGGTGTGACAGTAATAAGGTCACCGTAACACGTACTCGTGGATACCATTTTAATGTCTCGGTGTCCAGTCAGAAGTAAGTTAGAGGTCGTTTCACGAGCCAATGCTAGCGATAGTTAGCAGCTTCCTTCAAACCTCGCGCAGAGACATAACACTGGTATCCAGGAGTTCATCTGATTCTGGGGAAGTAGATAAAGGGCCTCATTATTAAAATCCTGAACTATCCCTTTAATGGCGTGACTGTAGCAAGTGGCTATTGAAAAGGTAAAAGGGGCTGGCTTAAACTATGCCTTTCATCTTCTGAAAACAGGAAGAGGAAGTGCTGCCTTTGTGAAAGGAGGGAGGGAGAGAATATATGTTTTAGTGTAGTGTACTCCTGGATGTCTTTAGAGCTTCTCAAGTTAATGGTTTAATGGTCTAATAGATACCCAACCACTCACTCACCCACCCACCCACTCACCCACCAAATTACTCACCCACTCACCCACCAAATTACCCACCCACCCACTCACCCACCAAATTACTCACCCACTCACCCACCAAATTACGCACCCACTCACCCACCCACTCACTCACTCACCCACCCACCCACTCACCTACCAAATTACTCACCCACTCACCCACCAAATTACTCACCCACCCACCCACTCACCCACCAAATTACTCACCCACTCACCCACCAAATTGTGCACCCACTCACCCACCCACCCACTCACTCACTCACCCACCCACCCACCAAATTACTCACTCACCCACTCACCCACCCAACCACTCACTCACCCACCAAATTACTCACCCACTCACCCACCCAACCACTCACTCACCCACCCACCCACTCACCCACCAAATTACTCACCCACTCACCCACCCAACCACTCACTCACCCACCCACCCACTCACCCACCAAATTACTCACCCACTCACCCACCAAATTACTCACCCACTCACCCACCCAACCACTCACTCACCCACCCACCCTCTCACCCACCAAATTACTCACCCACTCACCCATGGCTTGATGTTTTATAGATACACCACAGCTCTTAATAATGTGTAAGGCAGCGATGGTGGTTTAATAAATGCACAGTGAGTAGCGGTGGGAACGACTTTAAGTAGAGAACCTTCAGGTTTCTTCTCCTCTCCCAGAGACATCAACTCCAATAGGCAGCCTCTTTACCTCCCTCTCGTTGATGTGAGCTATATTGAGCAGACGGGGGTCGGAAATACATTTGGGGGAAATGTGTTTGGGTTTTACCAGAGACATACTTTGGAGCTGGTCTTTGTTGATGGAAATGCAATGTTGTATAGTCCAATGTTCCAGTGGCAGTAGTCAAGATACAGAAAATATAATATATTGAGACACAATATGCCATGAATCCCTTCTTCATTTGATGGTGAATTGTTGGTTGTTTGTGTTCAAGGCAAGGTATTTACAGGTAACTACTGAGGTGAATGGTCGGTTGTTTGTTTTCAAGGCAAGGTATTTACAGGTAACTACTGAGGTGAATGGTTGGTTGCTTGTGTTCAAGGCAAGGTATTTACAGGTAACTACTGAGGTGAATGGTTGGTTGTTTGTGTCCAAGGCAAGGTATTTACAGGTAACTACTGAGGTGAATGGTTGGTTGTTTGTGTTCAAGGCAAGGTATTTACAGGTAACTACTGAGGTGAATGGTTGGTTGCTTGTGTTCAAGGCAAGGTATTTACAGGTAACTACTGAGGTGAATGGTTGGTTGTTTGTGTTCAAGGCAAGGCATTTACAGGTAACTACTGAGGTGAATGGTTGGTTGTTTGTGTTCAAGGGAAGGTATTTACAGGTAACTACTGAGGTGAATGGTCGGTTGTTTGTGTTCAAGGCAAGGCATTTACAGGTAATTACTGAGGTGAATGGTCGGTTGTTTGTGTTCAAGGGAAGGCATTTACAGGTAACTACTGAGGTGAATGGTCGGTTGTTTGTGTTCAAGGCAAGGTATTTACAGGTAACTACTGAGGTGAATGGTTGGTTGTTTGTGTTCAAGGCAAGGTATTTACAGGTAACTACTGAGGTGAATGGTTGGTTGTTTGTGTTCAAGGCAAGGTATTTACAGATGGCTACTGAGGTGAATGGTTGGTTGTTTGTGTTCAAGGCAAAGTATTTACAGGTAACTACTGAGGTGAATGGTTGCTTGTTTGTGTTCAAGGCAAAGTATTTACAGGTAACTACTGAGGTGAATGGTTGCTTGTTTGTGTTCAAGGCAAAGTATTTACAGGTAACTACTGAGGTGAATGGTTGCTTGTTTGTGTTCAAGGCAAAGTATTTACAGGTAACTACTGAGGTGAATGGTTGCTTGTTTGTGTTCAAGGCAAAGTATTTACAGGTAACTACTGAGGTGAATGGTTGCTTGTTTGTGTTCAAGGCAAAGTATTTACAGGTAACTACTGAGGTGAATGGTTGCTTGTTTGTGTTCAAGGCAAAGTATTTACAGGTAACTACTGAGGTGAATGGTTGCTTGTTTGTGTTCAAGGCAAAGTATTTACAGGTAACTACTGAGGTGAATGGTTGCTTGTTTGTGTTCAAGGCAAAGTATTTACAGGTAACTACTGAGGTGAATGGTTGCTTGTTTGTGTTCAAGGCAAAGTATTTACATGTAACTACTGAGGTGAATGGTTGCTTGTTTGTGTTCAAGGCAAAGTATTTACAGGTAACTACTGAGGTGAATGGTTGCTTGTTTGTGTTCAAGGCAAAGTATTTACAGGTAACTACTGAGGTGAATGGTTGCTTGTTTGTGTTCAAGGCAAAGTATTTACAGGTAACTACTTAGTGTTAAATGTAATTGTTAACACAACACATAACAACCTTCATCCTTGTTGTGATTGGTTCAGTGTAGGGGTAAACAGGAAACCCAGTCCTCTGGAGCGTTACAGTCTTACTGTGAGTAGCTGTGTGAATGAGTATGCCTCCTCCACTCCCAGTCAGGTAGTCAAGGTGGGATGAGGGAGGGAGGCTGGGAAGGAAGGAGGGAGGGAGGATGACGGGAGGGAAGAAGAGAGGAAGTAACTGCCTGAAAGAGTGAGTGGCAGAATGTAAATGACACCTCTAATTTCTGATTTGTTTGTCTTTTCCTCTTGAGTGCTTCGTTCTACTCTGCTGTCTGCCACAGTGTATCAGAGAGCTCTTCTCTCTACTGTCTGCCACATTGTATCAGATAGCTTTTCTCTCTACTGTCTGCCACAGTGTATCAGAGAGCTCATCTCTCTACTGTCTGCCACAGTGTATCAGAGAGCTCTTCTCTCTACTGTCTGCCACAGTGTATCAGAGAGCTCTTCTCTCTCTGTCTGCCACAGTGTATCAGAGAGCTCTTCTCTCTACTGTCTGCCACAGTGTATCAGAGAGCTCTTCTCTCTACCATCTGCCACAGTGTATCAGAGAGCTCTTCTCTCTACTGTCTGCCACAGTGTATCAGAGAGCTCTTCTCTCTACCATCTGCCACAGTGTATCAGAGAGCTCTTCTCTCTACTGTCTGCCACAGTGTATCAGAGAGCTCTTCTCTCTACTGTCTGCCACAGTGTATCAGCGAGCTCTTCTCTCTACTGTCTGCCACAGTGTATCAGAGAGCTCTTCTCTCTACTGTCTGCCACATTGTATCAGAGATCTCTTCTCTCTACGTTCTGATGTCTCAGAGAGCTCTGCTTGGCATCCGACTGCAAGGCGCTACAGAGGGTAGTGCGTACCACCCAGTACGTCACTGGTGCCAAGCTCTCTGCCATCCAGGACCTTTATACTAGATCTATCTTGTTGCCTAGTTACTTTACCCGTACCTCAATTACCTTGTACCCCTTCACATCGACTCAGTACTGGTACTCCCTCTACATAGCCATGTTATTTTCTACTCCCTCTACATAGCCATGTTATTTTCTACTTCCTGTATATAGCCATGTTATTTTCTACTTCCTGTATATAGCCATGTTATGTTCTACTTCCTGTATATAGCCATGTTATTTTCTACTTCCTGTATATAGCCATGTTATTTTCTACTCCCTGTATATAGCCATGTTATTTTCTACTTCCTGTATATAGCTATGTTATTTTCTACTTCCTGTATATAGCCATGTTATTTTCTACTTCCTGTATATAGCCATGTTATATTCTACTCCCTGTATATAGCCATGTTATTTTCTACTTCCTGTATATAGCCATGTTATTTTCTACTTCCTGTATATAGCCATGTTATATTCTACTCCCTGTATATAGCCATGTTATTTTCTACTTCCTGTATATAGCCATGTTATTTTCTACTTCCTGTATATAGCCATGTTATTTTCTACTCCATTCTACTCCATGTTATTTTTATGTGTATTTATTCCTTTTTTCACTATGTCAATTTTCTTGTATCTTAAAGAAATATATATCTATATATACAGTACCAGTCAAAAGTTTGGACACATACTTATTCAAGGGTTTTTCTTTATATGTACTATTTTCCACATTGTAGAATAATAGTGAAGACATCAAAACTATTAAATAACACTATGAAGTAACCAAAAAGTATTAAAAAAAATAATAATCTATTTTAGATTTTAGATTCTTCAATGTAGCCACCCTTTGCCTTGATGACAGCTTTGCACACGCTTGGCATTCTCTCAACAAGCTTCATGAGGTAGTCACCTGGAATGTATTTCAATTAAAAGGTGTGCCTTGTTAAAAGTTAATTTGTGGAATTTCTTTCCTCCTTAATGTGTTTGAGCCAATCAGTTGTGTTGTGACAAGGTAGGGGTGGTATACAGAAGATAGCCATGTTTGGTAAAATACCAAGTCCATATTATGGCAAGAACAGCTCAAATAAGCAAAGAGAAACAACAGTCCATCATTACTTTAAGACATGAAGGTCAGTCTATCCTGAAAATTTCAAGAACTTTTAAAGTTTCTTCAAGTGCAGTCGCAAAAACCATCAAGCACTATGATGAAACTGGCTCTCATGAGAACCACCACAGAAAGGAAGACCCAGAGTTACCTCTGCTGCAGAGGATAAGTTAATTAGAATTAACTGCACCTCAGAAATGCAGCCCAAATAAATGCTTCACAGAGTTCAAGTAACAGACACATCTCAACATCAACTGTTCAGAGGAGACTGCATGAATCAGGCCTTCATGGTTGAATTGCTGCAACGAAACCACTACTAAAGAACACCAATAATAAGAAGAGACTTGATTGGGCCAAGAAACATGAGCAATGGACATTAGACCGGTGGAAATCTGTCCTTTCGTCTGATGAGTCCAAATTTTAGATTTTTTGTTCTAACCGCCGTGTCATTGTGAGACGCAAAGTAGGTGAACGGATGATCTCCGCATGTGTAGTTCCCACCGTGAAGTGTGGAGGTGTGATGGTGTGGGGGTGCTTTACTGGTGACACTGTCTGTAATTTATTTAGAATTCAAGGCACACTTAACCAGCATGGCTACCACTGCATTCTGCAGCGATACACCAGCCCATCTGTTTGGGCTTAGTGGGGCTATCATTTGTTTTTCAACAGGACAATGACCCAACACACCTCTAGGCTGTGTAAGGGCTAATTGACCAAGAAGGAGAGTGGAGTGCTGCATCAGCTGACCTGGCCTCCACAATCACCCAACCTCAACCCAATTAAGACTGTTTGGGATGAGTTGGACCGCACAGTGAAGGAAAAGCAGCAGTGCTTAGTATATGTGGGAACTTATTCAAGACTGTTGGAAAAGCATCCCAAGTGAAGCTGGTTGAGAGAATGCCAAGAGTGTGCAAAGCTGTCACCAAGGAAAAGGGTGGCCTCTTTGAAGAATCTCAAATATATTTTGATTTGTTTAACACTTTTTTGGTTACTTCATGATTCCATATGTGTTATTTCATAGTTTTGATGTCTTCACTATTATTCTACAATGTAGAAAATAGTAAAAATAAAGAAAAACCCTGGAATGAGTAGTTTCAAACTTTTGACTCATACTGTATATATGTTTAAATGTCTTTGTGAATTAGAAATGTATATTTTATACCTGACTTGAGAGATCCAGACATTTAAAAAATATATATACTATCATCTTTTTGCCTTCCGATTTTAAATGTATTTTCCATTCAAAGGGACTTTTAAAGCATTCAGGGCTCAGATTTACATAGAGAAACAATGTCTTTGTTCTTAGATATTATGAAGGTTGAAGCCACATACTTTAAAACAATGTAATTTACTTTTTAATTAGTAATTTCATTACTTACATTTATTTCTGTCCCAAATAATCTTATAAAATCAGCTTGCCTACTCAAAAATCTGTGAGGGTCATAGCGCATTTCCCTAATCCCTTCATCACATTGTTCCATGGCTAAAATCATCTCGGGCTGCATCCAAAATGGTTCCCTAGTCCCTAGGGCCCTGGTCAAAAGTAGTGCACTATATAGTGTTTAAGGTGCCATTCCGGATGTATCCTAGGCCTGTTGATCTGACCTTAACTCTGGGTGGATAATGTTGTCTTCTCTGTCTCCTCTCCTCTGGTAATGCAATGAAGAGTGATTCCAGCTTGTTCTCTACCAACACAGACAGATCGTTCAGACCCTTACGATTGAGCTATTTACACTTTCAGCCCAACTGACATGCTGTATAGCAGATGTCTTCATCGCAAGATATTTTAGTCTGATGGTGGAAAGAGAGGGGGATAGAGGGAGGATACAGAGAGAGGGAAGATGGGAGGAAGGAGCGATGGAGGAGGGGAGGAAAGATGATGACTCATTGGAGGAGTGTGTAGTATGCTGTTTGAGTGTGGAGAACGGTGAATTTTTTTGTAGCGTTGATTATACGTTGGTTGTGCATCTTGTGGCAGACTAAATGTAGTGTTTTAACATGACGAAATGCACACATTTGCAAACCTACATCCAGATGTAGGATCTTCATTTGAGCCAGTTTGCTACAGTAGGAAAATAATCCTGCAGCAACAGGACGTTAATTATTATGTGGGTTATATTTAATGTACATTTTTTAATGTGGAAATTACAAACTTTAGATGCCTTTTTAAACCTCATGCACTACACGTTTCCATTTCCTGCCGTGCAGGAAAAGAGTGATCAAATTGTACAGGATGTTCCAACTCCCTTTTTCTCTTCTTCTTTTTAAATACTAGGGTGCTAATTAATAGGAGTTTATTAATTTATGTAGGTTATTTTCCTTTCTTCAAAACTCTTCCTAGTCCCTCTGTTCAGGTATTGTCTAATTGATTACGTCATCGGCCTGTTGATGACTTGATTAGCACAATCAATATCCCTATGGTGAACACTTTCAGAACATTTGACAAAAGAAGAAACCAGAGACTCTAAATTGCAGATATGTGGTCCCTTCCCATCCTCATTTGTCTGGAAACCGGTAATGTGGGGAGCAAGGAACTCGTTTGTCTGGAAACCGGTAATGTGGGGAGCAAGGAACTCGTTTGTCTGGAAACCGGTAATGTGGGGAACAAGGAACTCGTTTGTCTGGAAACCGGTAATGTGGGGAGCAAGGAACTCGTTTGTCTGGAAACCGGTAATGTGGGGAGCAAGGAACTCGTTTGTCTGGAAACCGGTAATGTGGGGAACAAGGAACTCGTTTGTCTGGAAACCGGTAATGTGGGGAACAAGGAACTCGTTTGTCTGGAAACCGGTAATGTGGGGAGCAAGGAACTCGTTTGTCTGGAAACCGGTAATGTGGGGAACAAGGAACTCGTTTGTCTGGAAACCGGTAATGTGGGGAACAAGGAACTCGTTTGTCTGGAAACCGGTAATGTGGTGAACAAGGAACTCGTTTGTCTGGAAACCGGTAATGTGGGGAACAAGGAACTTGTTTGTCTGGAAACCAGTAATGTGGGGAGCAAGGAACTCGTTTGTCTGGAAACCGGTAATGTGGGGAACAAGGAACTCGTTTGTCTGGAAACCGGTAATGTGGGGAACAAGGAACTCGTTTGTCTGGAAACCGGTAATGTGGGGAACAAGGAACTCGTTTGTCTGGAAACCGGTAATGTGGGGAGCAAGGAACTCGTTTGTCTGGAAACCGGTAATGTGGGGAACAAGGAACTCGTTTGTCTGGAAACCGGTAATGTGGGGAGGAAGGAACTCGTTTGTCTGGAAACCGGTAATGTGGGGAACAAGGAACTCGTGTGGAACATTAGCTAATTTGTAGACATCGGGCGGAGGCGGTTTTCTTTTGGTCGCCGCCCTAGTTTTCCCTAGCTACACTCTCTCTGGAGGTTGGTAGTGACCCCCCATGGCGCTCGACAACGCTGCGGGGCTCATCGTGTGTGTGTGTGTTTGTGTGCATGGGGAGGAGAACAGCTGGAGACGGGACGCAGCTGCCTGATTGTAAATCAGCTTGGTATTGTTCCCTCTACCATGCAGGGACTAGAGTAGTGCCGCACCACCCGTTAACTGTCAATGTGGAGCCTGCTGGTGGAAACAGAGAGAGAGACAAGCACACAGATATTCACTTTGGTGAATGCCGACGGTGGTGAGAGTGGCAGTGATGTCAGTTCCTGTCAGAAAGCCCTATACGAAAAGGGCAAATTCTGCCAATTTTTTTCCTCTCTCTGTTTCTTACCGTCCCTCGTTCAGCTGCAATTTAGCCCCCCGGTAGATTTCCCCCTGCCTGCGTGCGTGCGTCAAAGCAAAGCCTCGTCCCCCCCATTCCTCTCTCTCTTTCCTTTACCCTTCTCTCTGTCTGTCTCTCTCTGTCCCTTTCTTTCTCCCATTCGGTCTCTCTTTCCCATCCCCCTCTCTCTTCTCCCTCTGTCTTATCCCATACTCTCCTCTCCCCCTCTTAACCTCTCTCTCTCGCTCTTTCTCTTCTCCCTCTCTCAACCTCTCCTCATCTCTTCTCCTCTCCTCTATTTGACGGCCATAAACTAGTAATTTTCCCTGTAGGCCAGTAATGGGATGATTCTCTGGAAAAACCTTCCCTCCCTGATGTCTTCTCATTCATTTGTCAGGTCTGTCCGGAGCGTTCCTCCGCGCCCGTCATTACAGTCCTAGATTCCCGCTAGGGTTTCTCCCAACGCACCTGTCCATGGGATGGAGACTGGATGGGTTTTATTTCCTCATTGAGGTGAATGGAATTCTGTTGACTGTCAGCGGTAGAGGTCACACGGGTTCATAATACAGGAGAATTAAACTCTTTAAAAAGTCCCAATATGCAGTCTTTCACTGTTTAAACTAATAATAAGTGTTTCACACCATACATGCAACCGGGAGTGTCATTAGTCATCTAACCGATATTATCATACAATTTCATGCCATATGACTGTTCACATGCCCACTCTAATACCTAATGATTAAAGGCCTTATTTATATGAATTAATTAATCTCTGCATCCGTGTTTCCAGGTTCAGAAACAGCATTTGTCTTACAAAACTGCCTCTTAGCATTCAGGCAGAACAACAAAACAAGGTTTACAGTTTGTGACCAAAAGCAACTAGACTGCATTTTCATTCAACCATGCTTTCTCTCTGTATGTAAACCCTCTTATATACTAAGTTTACATGGCAGAGGTTTAGATGAGCTATCATCCCCAGGTCCAGAAGGAGACTGTTGTAGCCTGAATCTAAAACAATAACATAGGGAAGGGAAGGAAAGAAACACCAAACAACAAGAAAAACATCTGTTGAAGTGATAGACATGGCATTTTGGTGTGTCTGATAATATCGTCAAGACAACGGAAGCAGTTGTTGCAGGTAGATAGAATTGGTAATGACTTTAAATACCAGCTGTCACCACGGCAACTACGTGCATGGGAGGGGGGGGGTGACTATAAGTGGGATTTCACTTCAGAGTGTTATGGTAGTGGTGAGAAACAAGAATGGAGAATGGGGTCACATACCTAGCATTTTCTGAAATGTCATCTCTGGAAACATGACAACACTTTGGTAAGTTATTAGTGGAATGTTGTCCACAGTGTCTCTCACTCAGACAATACTTTACTATTGGAATGAACATTTGTAGTGTAAAAGTCAAGCAGGAAAGTGTTTCAAATCAAAGTGTATTTGTCACGTACAACAGGTGTAGACCTTACAGTGAAATGCTACCTTAACCAACAGTGCAATTTTTAAGTAAAAAAATAGGTATTAGGTGAACAATAGATAAGTAAAGGAATAAAGACAACAGTAAAAAGACAGTGAAAAATAACAGTAGCGAGGCTACAACAGTAGCGAGGCTACATACAGACATCGGTTAGTCGGGCAAATTGAGGTAGTATGTACATGTAGGTATGGTTAAAGTGACTATACATAAATGATGAACAGAGAGTAGCAGCAGCGTAAAAGAGGGTTTGGGGGGAGCAATGCAATTAGTCCGGGAAGCCTGGCACTCCGGTACCGGTTGCCATACAGGGAGTACAGGAGGGATCTGAGGGGGCCCCGTGTTGAAGATCACCACCTGGGGGCGACCCGTCAGGAAGTCCAGGATCCAGTTGCAGAGGGAGGTGTTTAGTCCCAGGATCCTTAGCTTAGTGATGAGCTTTGAGGGCACTATGGTGTTGAATGCTGAGCTGTAGTCAATGAATAGCATTCTCACATAGGTGTTCCTTTTGTCCAGGTGGGAAAGGGCAGTGTGGAGTGCAGTAGAGATTGCATCATCTGTGGTTCTGTTTGGGCGGTATTCAAATTGGAGTGGCTCTTGGGTTTCTGGGATAATGGTGTTAATGTGAGCCATTACCAGCTTTTCAAAGCACTTCAGCTCACGGCCGTGCTTCCCTTTGTAGTCTGTAATAGTCTGCAAGCCCTGCCACATAAAACGAGCGTCAGAGCCTGTGTAGTACGATTCGATCTTAGTCCTGTATTGGCGCTTTGCCTGTTTGATGGTTCGTCGGAGGGCATAGCAGGATTTCTTATAAGTTTCCGGGTTAGAGTCCCGCACCTTGAAAGCGGCAGCTCTACCCTTTAGCTCAGTGTGAATGTTGCCTGTAATCCATGGCTTCTGGTTGGGGTATGTATGTACAGTCACTGTGGTGGACGATGTCCTAGATGCACTTATTGATAAAGCCAGTGCCTGATGTGATGTATTCCTCAATGCCATCGGAAGAATCCCGGTTTGGTGGAAGAGAGGGTTGGAGAGATAAAAAGAGAGAAACCGGAAGAGGGAGATAACTTTTTCTATTTTTCATGTCGTCTATTAGAACAATATCTGACTCGTCACACGCTGTTTGACAAAGGAATCAATAATAAGCATATTCATGAGATGAAGAGAGTCGAAACTTTTGGAGTTGAAAACCAGTGTGTGTGTGTGTGTGTGTGTGTGTGTGTGTGTGTGTGTGTGTGTTTGCGTGCGCATGTCTGTTGGTGGCAGAAACAAAAAAGCAGATGTCGACAGTGACTTTGAAATCCAACATGACATGTTTTCATGAACTTCCTGCTTGTCAAGTAAATCGTCCTGAAACACATGTGTTCCCTCAGGCCTTCCAGAGATCAACTTTGTCTCTGTTGATAGAAACCTGCAGGGAGATTAGATTTATTTACTATTATTAGTATACTGGGTGTAAGTGTGTGTCAGTTTAAGATTAGGGAGGACCATTGTTTTGTATGTGCGTGGTCTTATTTCTATTACAGCCTATTGGATGACTGTTGTTCATATTCCATTCACCCAGCTCAATGTAACATCAACAGGTTTAGGCTACTACATGACACTGTACCCTTCATGAGGTTGTTACAAACTACTCAACAAATTCAAGTTTTTAATGTAGGTGCACAGGTCGAGAGACAAATTGGAGTAATCAATGGGACAGACAGTGACACATTCAATACTGCCTTGTACACTCTTGCCTGCATCTAACGTTCCGTTTGGCAACTAAAACAAGTTTATATTGGACAAATTCAGGTAGGTCCCTCCACGTTTCGCTCCGTTTGCTTCCGTTTCAGAAACGTTTTGCGACATAATGAATACACCCTTGATCACCCGCAGTTCACTTTCATAGCAGCCCACATACAGCATCATCAGTTTGCTCATTGTATAATTCCTTCTCGAATCCTCCCGCTCTCCTCCTCTTACCTTTTCCCCTTCAGTTGTGGAGTGCACAACACATCAGCTGTCTGTGACCGGGCGCAAAAACATATCCAAGCCAAACCTTCATACCATAACACTAACCGCTAACAACTACATCGTTGTCAATATACTAATATTAGAGTTAAAAACTTGAACCCAACAATCCAATCCATGTGTACAATCACGCAGTACAGTGTACGGCGGGCCCTGTTGGCAATAAATGTATACAAAACTGAAAAGCTTACCTTGACTTGAAAGTGCTACTGTGTTAAATAGCCTTAGCCAGCTAGCTAACAAGTAACATTCTGTTTAATATATATATAAAATGCATTCGGAAAGTATTCAGACCCCTTGACTTTTTCCACATTTTGTTACACTTCAGCCTTGTTCTAAAATTGATTACATCGTTTTCCCCCCTCATCAATCTACACACAATACCCCATAATGAAAAAGCAAAAACAGGTTTTTAGACATTTTTGCTAATATATAAAAACATGTCAACTTAAATATCACATTTACATAAGTATTCAGACCCTCTACTCAGTACTTTGTTAAATAACCTTTGGCAGTGATTACAGCTTTGAGTCTTATTGGGTATGATGCTACAAGCTTGGCACAACTCTATTTGGAGAGTTTCTCCCATTCTTCTCTGCAGATCCTCTCAAGCTCCTTCAGGTTGGATGGGGAGCGTCGCTGCATAGCTTTTTTCAGGTCTCTCCAGAGATGTTCGATCGGTTTCTCTTTCCAGGCTATTGCTGGACAACTCAAGGACATTCAGAGACTTGTCCCGAAGCCACTTCTGCATTTTAGTTTTAGTCTTGGCTGTGTGCTTAGGGTTGTTGTCCTGTTGGAAGGTGAACCTTCGCTCCAGTCAGGTCCTGAGTGCTCTGGAGCAGGTTTTCATCAATGATCTTTCTGTACTTTGCTCTGTTTATCTTACCCTCGATCCTGAGTAGTCTCCCAGTCCCTGCCACTGAAAAATACCCCCAAAGCATGATGCTGCCACCACCATGCTTCACTGTAGGGATGGTGCCAGGTTTCCTCCGTATGTGGCGCTTGGCATTCAGGCCAAATCGTTCAATGTTGGTTTCATCAGACCAGAGAATATTGTTTCTCGTGGTCTGAGAGTCTTTTTAAGTGCCTTTTATTGAGGAGTGGCTTCCGTCTGGCCACTCTACCATAAATGCCTGATTGGTGCTGCAGAGATGGTTGTCCTTCTGGAATGTTCTCCCATCTCCACAGAGGAACTCTATAGCTCTGTCAGAGTGACCATCAGGTTCTTGGTCACCTCCCTGACCAAGGCCCTTCTCCCTCGATTGCTCATTTTGGCTGGGCGGCCGTCTCTAGGAAGTCTCGGTTGTTCCAAACTTCTACCATTTAAGAATGATGAAGGCCACTGTGTTCTTGGGGACCTTCAAAGATGCAGAATAGTTTTGATACCCTTCCCCAGATCTGTGCCTTGACACAATCCTGTCTCTGAGCTCTACGAACAATTCCTCTGACCTCATGGCTTGGTTTTTGCTCGGACATGCACTGTCAACTGTGGGACCTTATATACACAGGTGTGTGCCTTTCCAAATCATGTCCAATCAATTGAATTTACCACATGTGGACTCCAATCAAGTTATAGAAACATCTCAAGGATGATCAATGGAAGCAAGATGCACCTGAGCTCAATTTTGAGTCTCATAGCAAAGGGTCTAGTTACTTATGTAAATAAGGTTCGGTTTTTTATTTTAATACATTTGCAAAAATGTCTATAAACCTGTTTTCATTTCGTCATTATGTGGTATTTTATGTAGATTGATGAGGAAAACAATTCATCCATTTTAGAATAAGGCTGTAACATAACAACATGTGGAAAAGGGGAAGAATGTGTCTGAATACTTTGAATGAACTGTATATATACAGTACCAGTCAAAAGTTTGGACACACTTACTATTACTATTTTCAACATTGTAGAATAATAGTGATGACAAAAAGGATGAAATAACACATATGGAATCATGTAGTAACAAAAAAGATTTAAACAAATAAAAATATGTTTTATATTTGTGATTCTTAAAAGTAGCCACCCTTTGCCTTGATGACAGCTTTGCACACTCTTGGCATTCTCTCAACCAGCTTCACCTGGAATGCTTTTCCAACAGTCTTGAAGGAGTTCCCACATATGCCGGATATCTGTTCTTTTGTCTGATGAGTCCAAATTTGAGATTTTTGGTTCCAACTGCCATTTCTTTGTGAGACACAGAGTAGGTGAATGGATGATCTCCACATGTGTGGTTCCCACCATGAAGCATGGAGGAGGAGGTGTGATGGTGTAGGGGTGCTTTGCTGGTGACACTGTCTGTGATTTATATAGAATTAAAGGCACACTTAACCAGCATGGCTACCACAGCATTCTGCTGCGATACACCTTCCCATCTGGTTTGCACTTAGTGGGACTATCATTTGTTTTTCAACAGGACAATGACCCAAAACACACCTCCAGGCTGTGTAAGGGCTATTTGACCAAGAAGGAGAGTGATGGAGTGCTGCATCAGATGACCTGGCCTCCACAATCACCTGACCTCAACCCAATTGAGTTGGGATGAGTTGGACCACAGAGTGAAGGAAAAGCTGCCAACAAGTGTCCAGTATATGTGGGAACTCCTGTTGGAAAAACATTCCAGGTGAAGACTGTTATAAAAACATTCCAGGTGAAGGCTGTTATAAAAACATTCCAGGTGAAGCTGGTTGAGAGAATGCCAAGCGTGTGCAAAAGTGTCATCAAGGCAAATGGTGGCTACTTTGAAGAATCTGAAATATACAATATATACACTTTTTTGGGTTAAAACATGATTCGATACAGTTATTTCATAGTTTTGATGTCTTCACTATTAGAAAATAGTACAAATAATGAAAAACCCTTTAATGAGTAGGTGTGTCGAAACTTTTGACTGGTTCTGCATTTCCCAAGCGAAGATTTTGCATTTTGCATTTTTTTGGGACTGTCTTGGAGCGGGTTCGTAATAAGTAAATGTGTGTGTGTTTCTGTGTGTGTTTCTCTGTGTGTTTCTCTGTGTGTGTTTCTGTGTGTGTTTCTCTGTGTGTGTCTCTTTGAAACGTGCGCTGCTAACAGTATATCCTCCTCCACTGTCCCTATACTGGGCACGAACCAGTGATCATCTGCTCGCAAACACACATGACCGCCCTCCTTGACAACGTACCAACCGTTTGAGCTATTGAAAAATATCTAATTAGATAGCCACATATCTACACATAGATAGCTGATAGCTGTGGAGCTTACTGTAGGTTTTTAACTCCGTTACATATGGTTATAGTGAACTAACACGTGTGTGTGTGTGTGTGTGTGTGTGTGTGTGTGTGTGTGTGTATGTTTCAGACATGGTGCGACGTTGGTGTACCCTGGAGGGGGGCTTCCTTAGCTATTATGAGAATGAACGGAGCCCCATGGCCACCGGCAGAGTGGACATCACTGAGGTGGTCAGTCTGGCCGTCAACAAAACAGAGACCATGACTGGAGCAGGGTATGGAGACACACACACACACACACACGCAAACACAGAAACACACAGAAACACACACACACACAGACACACACACACACACACACACACACACACACACACACACACACACACACACACACACACACACACACACACACACACACACACACACAGAAACCCCTCCCCCCCACACACACAGAGATACACACACACACACACATAGAAACACACACACATGCATTCACGCATACACACAAACTTTCTCTCACTCACACTCTTTGACACACCCCCCTTTTTGACCTTCTGAACTTACATAAAAAACTTCACTGCACATTTCATAATTGTATGAGGTGTATGTGTTGTAATGACATCACCAAAACTAGGTTAAAAGTGCAGAAACCACCAAGCCAATCCATCTTTGCAATGAACTTCTTATCAATTCAAAGTTGAGAAAAAAAAGTTGATAAGCTAAATCACTTACTATGAGGGACGTAAACTAAGACAGACAATGTGAACAGAAAAAACACTAGCTAATATATATATATAGTTGAAGTCGTTGTCCATTTGGAAGACCCATTTGCGACCAATCTTTAACTTCCTGACTGATGTCTTGAGATGTTGCTTCGATATATCCACATAATATCCATCCTCATGATGCCATCAATTTTGTGAAGTGCACCAGACCCTCCTGCAGCAAAGCACCCCCACGACATTATACTGCCATGGTTCACAGTTGGGATGGTGTTCTTCAGCTTGCAAGCCTCCCCCTTTTTCTATTATGGCCAAACAGTTCTATTTTTGTTCCATCAGACGAGAGAACATTTCTCCAAAATGTATGATCTTTTGCAGTTGAAAACTGTAGTCTGGCTTTTTTATGGTGGTTTTGGAGCAGTGGCTTCTTCCTTGCTGAGCGGCCTTTCAAGTTATGTCGGTATAGGACTTGTTTTACTGTGGATATAGATACTTTTTTACCTGTTTCCTCCAGCATCTTCAAATCAAATCAAAGTGTATTTGTCACGTGCGCCGAATACAACAGGTGTAGACCTTACAGTGAAATGCTTACTTACAGGCTCTAACCAATAGTGCAAAAAAGGTATTAGGTGAACAATAGGTAAGTAAAGAAATAAAACAACAGTAAAAAGACAGGCTATATACAGTAGTGAGGCTATAAGAGTAGCGAGGCTACATACAGACACCGGTTAGTCAGGCTGATTGAGGTAGTATGTACATGTAGATATGGTTAAAGTGACTTTGCATATATGATGAACAGAGAGTAGCAGTAGCGTAAAAGAGGGGTTGGCGGGTGGTAGGACACAATTCAATTGTGTCAATTCACAAGGTCCTTTGCTGTTGTTCTGGGATTGATTTGCACTTTTCGTTACATTTTAGTCATTTAGCAGACGCTCTTATCCAGAGCGACTTACAGTAGAGTGCATACATTTTATTACATTTTACATACTGAGACAAGGATATCCCTACCGGCCAAACCCTCCCTAACCCGGACGACGCTATGCCAATTGTGCGTCGCCCCAAGGACCTCCCGGTTGCGGCCGGCTGCGACAGAGCCTGGGCGTGAACCCAGCCCAGCCTGGGCGCGAACCCAGCGACTCTGGTGGCGCAGCTAGCACTGCGATGCAGTGCCCTAGACCACTGCGCCACCCGGGAGGTTTTCTTTTGATTTTCCCATGATGTCAAGCTGTCACGTTCCTGACCTGTTTTCTGTTAGTTTTGTATGTGTTAGTTGGTCAGGACGTGAGTTTGGGTGGGCAGTCTATGTTTTCTGTTTCTATGTTGGTTAATGGGTACCTAATATGGCTCTCAATTAGAGGCAGGTGGTTTTCATTTCCTCTGATTGAGAGTCATATTAAGGTAGGTGTTTTCACACTGTTTGTTGTGGGTGGTTGTCTCCTGTGTTAGTGTCTGTCTATGTTGCACCATACGGGACTGTTTCGGTTTGTTTGTTCATTTTGTTCGTTCGGTTTTTATGTAGTCATTTCCCTGTGCGTGCGTTCTTCGTGTTACATGTAAGTTCTTACGTCCAGGTTTTGTCTACATGCGTTTTGTTATTTTGTTAGTTAAGTCAAGTATAGTTTGTTTTCGTCTTGTTTAAATAAATATCATGTCATATCACAACGCTGCGCCTTGGTCGAATCACTACTCCTCCTCTTCGTATGAAGAGGAGGAGGAACACCGTTACACAAGCAAAGAGGCACTGAGTTTGAAGGTAGGCCTTGAAATACATCCACAGGTATACCTCCAATTGACTCAAATTATGTCATTTAGCCTATCAGAAGCTTCTAAAGCCATGACATAATTTTCTCGAATTTCCAAGCTGTTTCAAGGCACAGTCAACTTAGTGTATGTAAACTTGTGACCCAATGGAATTGTGATACAGTGAATTGTAAGTGAAATAATCTGTCTGTAAACAATTGTTGGAAAAATTACTTGTGTCATGCACAAAGTAGATGTCCTAACCGACTTGCCAAAACTATAGTTTGCTAATAAGAAATGTGTGGAGTGGTTGAAAAACAAGTTTTAATGACTCCAACCTAAGTGTAATGTAAACTTCCGACTTCAACTGTATATTCTCTGACTGCATTTAGGGAAAATATAGCTTGGCTTATCCGTTCGCTTCAAACATTTAAACAATGAGTAATCATTCTGAAGAGGGGGCCATTATGCAATTTCTGAGTGTGTGCATGTACGTGCACCAAATATGTGTGTGCATATGTCCATTTCTTGTGTGTGTGTGTGTGTGTGGTTCAAATAATGGGTCCATTAATACCCCAGCAGATGTTATGGAGAGGGAACAATGTCTTGATTTGTAAATGTTATTTATGTTCTCATTATGGACATCTGGCTGTACTCACTACTCTGGCCCCATGCAATGGATTCATATACACAATCAAGCCTAGTTAATTTTCTGCGTGTTTTTGGAGTGTTTGTGTGTTGGGGAGACGGGGATGTTGTGTGTGTGGGGGGCCTACAGTATGCACTTGAGTGTGTAGTTGTTGGTGTATCTGTGTGTGTCTCTCTGTGTATCTGTGTGTGTGTGTGTATGTGTGTGTGTCTCTCTCTGCGTGTGTGTCTCTCTCTGTGTGTGTCTCTGTGTGTGTGTGTGTGTCTCTCTCTCTCTGCGTGTGCGTCTCTCTCTGTGTGTGTGTCTCTCTCTCTCTCTCTGTGTGTGTGTTGGTCTCTCTCTGTGTGGGTGTGTCTCTCTCTCTGTGTGTGCGTGTCTCTCTGTGTGTACGTCTCTATGTGTGTCTGTGTGTCTCTCTATGTGTGTGTCTGTCTGTGTGTGTGTGTATCTGTGTGTGTGTGTGTGTGTCTCTGTGTGTGTGTGTGTGTCTGTGTCTCTGTGTGTTTTTGTTTGACGGCGACGCGATCATTGTAAAATGGTGCTCCCCCAGCCTCTCTGTCTCCTCATCTCTCTCCCTGTCCCCAGGCCCTCTGTCTCCTCATCTCTCTCCCTGTCCTGCTGCCTCTCTGTCTCCTCATCTCTCTCCCTGTTTTGCTGCCTTTGTCTCCTCATCTCTCTCCCTGTTTTGCTGCCTTTGTCTCCTCATCTCTCTCCCTGTCCCCAGCCCCTCTGTCTCCTCATCTCTCTCCCTGTCCTGCTGCCTCTCTGTCTCCTCATCTCTCTCTCTGTCCCCCAGCCTCTCTGTCTCCTCATCTCTCTCCCTGTCCCCAGCCTCTCTGTCTCCTCATCTCTCTCCCTGTCCTGCTGCCACTCTGTCTCCTCATCTCTCTCCCTGTCCTGCTGCCTCTCTGTCTCCTCATCTCTCTCCCTGTCCCCAGCCCCTGTGTATCCTCATCTCTCTCCCTGTCCCCCAGCCTCTCTGTCTCCTCATCTCTCTCCCTGTCCTGCTGCCTCTCTGTCTCCTCATCTCTCTCCCTGTCCCCCAGCCTCTCTGTCTCCTCATCTCTCTCCCTGTCCCCCAGCCTCTCTGTCTCCTCATCTCTCTCCCTGTCCTGCTGCCTCTCTGTCTCCTCATCTCTCCTTGTCCCCAGCCCCTCTGTCTCCTCATCTCTCTCCCTGTCCTGCTGCCTCTCTGTCTCCTCATCTCTCTCCCTGTCCTGCTGCCTCTCTGTCTCCTCATCTCTCTCCCTGTCCTGCTGCCTCTCTGTCTCCTCATCTCTCCTTGTCCCCAGCCCCTCTGTCTCCTCATCTCTCTCCCTGTCCTGCTGCCTCTCTGTCTCCTCATCTCTCTCCCTGTCCTGCTGCCTCTCTGTCTCCTCATCTCTCCTTGTCCCCAGCCCCTCTGTCTCCTCATCTCTCTCCCTGTCCTGCTGCCTCTGTCTCCTCATCTCTCTCCCTGTCCCCCAGCCTCTCTGTTTCCCCATTTATCTCCCTGTCCTTCAGTGGGAGAGTAATTAAGAGCTACATTGACTACAGATCAGTATCATAGATGAAACCCCCACACGCTGGGCGGCAAGTAGCCTAGTGGTTAGAGCGTTGTAACCTTTCTGTTACTGGCCCAAAAAGTCTGTCGTTCTGCCCCTGAACAAGGCAGTTAACTGACTTGCCTGGTTAAATAAAAGTTAAATAAAAATTCAAATAAAAAAAATGCTCTGTACCTTCACAGTCCCAGCATGCTTCAGTGTACTCTTGGTTAACCCAGAGCTAAAGTCTTCAGTATATTAGTCAGATGCTCGATTATGTTCTGGGTCCGTACATGTTAATAAGAGAAGAGATGCTAGAAGGAGGAGTGGAAACGGAACGAGGAGCTCCACCCTCTCTCTTTGAAAGTTACAAACCAAATGATCCCTTCCGAAAATGGAAAGATGCTAACATGTGAAATTGTGTCCAAATAACAATTTATGAAAAACTCTAACATTGTAACTACTGCTGTTCTTTATCCTACGTGTCCCGTTCAGTCCCAACAGAGTCTACAGTACCAATGATGTTTACCTATTGTAACGGTTTTCTTCCAGGGGTGAAGGAGAGGACCAAAGTGCAGCGCGGCTAGTGTTAAACATGTTTAATAAAGAACAAGTGAAAACACTACAAACAACAATACAAAATAACAAATGTGCAAAACCGACACAGACCTATCTGGTGCAGACAATCACAGAGACAAGAAACAAACACCCACAAAATCCCAACACAAAACAAGCCTCCTATATATGATTCTCAATCAGGGACAACGATTACCATCTGCCTCTGATTGAGAACCATATTAGGCTGGACATAGAAACAGACAAACTAGACACACAACATAGAATTCCCACCCAGCTCATGTCCTGACCAACTAAACACATACAAAACAACAGAAAACAGGTCAGGAACGTGACAGAACCCCCCCCTCAAGGTGCGAACTCCGGGCGCACCCCTAAAACTCAAGGGGAGGGTCTGGGTGGGCATCTGTCCGCGGTGGCGGCTCCGGCGCAGGACGAGGACACCACTCCACCACTGTCTTTGTCCCCGTCCTTTGAGTGGCGACCCTCGCCCACGACCTTGGCCTAAGAATCCTCCCCAAGGCCCCCACATGATTTAGGAGGTAGCTCAGGACAGAGAGGTAGCTCAGGACAGAGAGGTAGCTCAGGACAGAGAGGTAGCTCAGGACAGAGAGGTAGCTCAGGACAGAGAGGTAGCTCAGGACAGAGAGGTAGCTCAGGACAGAGGGGCAGCTCCGGACTGAGGGGCAGCTCCGGACTGAGGGGCAGCTCCGGACTGAGGGGCAGCTCCGGACTGAGGGGCAGCTCCGGACTGAGGGGCAGCTCCGGACTGAGGGGCAGCTCCGGACTGGAGGGCAGCTCCGGACTGGAGGGCAGCTCATGACTGGAGGGCAGCTCATGACTGGAGGGCAGCTCATGACTGGAGGGCAGCTCCTGACTGGCTGGCAGCTCCTGACTGGCTGGCGTCTCTGGCGGCTCCTGACTGGCTGGCGTCTCTGGCGGCTCCTGACTGGCTGGCGTCTCTGGCGGCTCCTGACTGGCTGGCGTCTCTGGCGGCTCCTGACTGGCTGGCGTCTCTGGCGGCTCCTGACTGGCTGGCGTCTCTGGCGGCTCCTGACTGGCTGGCGTCTCTGGCGGCTCCTGACTGACGGACGGCTCTAATGGCTCGTGGCAGACGGACGACTCAGACGGCGCTGGGCAGACGGACGACTCAGACGGCGCTGGGCAGACGGACGACTCAGACGGCGCTGGGCAGACGGACGGCTCAGACGGCGCTGGGCAGACGGACGGCTCAGACGGCGCTGGGCAGACGGATGGCTCAGACGGCGCTGGGCAGACGGATGACTCTGGCCGGCTGAGACGCACAATAGGCCTGATGCGTGGTGCCGGAACTGGAGGTACCGGGCTGAGGGCACGCACCTCAGGGCGAGTGCGGGGAGGAGGAACAGGGCTCTGGAGATGCACTGGAAGCCTGGTGCGTGGTGTAGGCACTGGTGGTACTGGTCTGGGGCGGGAAGGTGGCGCCGGATATACCGGACCGTGAAGGAGGACACGCGCTCTTGAGCACCGAGCCTCTCCAACCTTACCAGGTTGAATGGTCCCCGTAGCCCTGCCAGTGCGGCGAGGTGGAATAACCCGCACTGGGCTATGCAGGCGAACCGGGGACACCACCTGTAAGGCTGGTGCCATGTACGCCGGCCCGAGGAGACGTACTGGAGGCCAGATACGTTGGGCCGGCTTCATGACATCCGGCTCGATGCCCAACCTAGCCCTCCCAGTGCGGCAAGGTGGAATAGCCCGCACTGGGCTAAGCACGCGTACTGGGGACACCGTGCGCTTTACCGCATAACACGGTGTCTGACCAGTACGATGCCCTCTCACTCCACGGTAAGCCCGGGGAGTTGGCTCAGGTATCCAACCCGGCTTCGCCACACTCCCCTTTAGCCCCCCCCCCAAGAAATTTTTGGGTGAGCCTCTCGGGTTTCCAGCCAATCTGCCTTGCAAGCGCCTCATAATGCCGCCTCTCCGCTTTTGATGCCTCCAGCTCCGCTTTGGGACGGCGACACTCCTCTGGCTCTGCCCAGGGTCCTTCTCCGTCCAGGATTTCCTCCCATGTCCATTCCTCCTTGTACCGCTGCTGCTGTTGCTGCTGCCCGTTGCCACGCTGCTTGGTCCGGGTTTGGTGGGTGTTTCTGTAACGGTTTTCTTCCAGGGGTGAAGGAGAGGACCAAAGTGCAGCGCGGCTAGTGTTAAACATGTTTAATAAAGAACAAGTGAAAACACTACAAACAACAATACAAAATAACAAATGTGCAAAACCGACACAGACCTATCTGGTGCAGACAATCACAGAGACAGGAAACAAACACCCACAAAATCCCAACACAAAACAAGCCTCCTATATATGATTCTCAATCAGGGACAACGATTACCATCTGCCTCTGATTGAGAACCATATTAGGCTGGACATAGAAACAGACAAACTAGACACACAACATAGAATTCCCACCCAGCTCACGTCCTGACCAACTAAACACATACAAAACAACAGAAAACAGGTCAGGAACGTGACACCTATAGTACCAGCCAATAGTTTGGACACACCTACTCATTCAAGGGTTTTTCTTTATTTTTACTATTTTCTACATTGTAGAATAATAGTGAAGACATCAAAACTGTTCTGCCTGCGGCTATGGAACCCTGACCTGTTCACCGGACGTGCTACCTGTCCCAGACCTGCTGTTTTCAACTCTCTAGAGACCGCAGGAGCGGTAGAGATACTCTTAATGATCGGCTATGAAACCCTGACCTGTTCCCCGGACGTGCTACCTGTCCCAGACCTGCTGTTTTCAACTCTCTAGAGACAGCAGGAGTGGTAGAGATACTCTTAATGATCGGCTATGAAAAGCCAACTGACATTTACTCCTGAAGTGCTGACTTGCTGCACCCTCGACAACTACTGTGATTATTATTATTTGACCATGCTGGTCATTTATGAACATTTTAACATCTTGGCTATGTTCTGTTATAATCTCCACCCGGCACAGCCAGAAGAGGACTGGCCACCCCTCATAGCCTGGTTCCTCTCTAGGTTTCTTCCTAGGTTTTGGCCTTTCATGGGAGTTTTTCCTAGCCACCGTGCTTCTACACCTGCATTGCTTGCTGTTTGGGGTTTTAGGCTGGGTTTCTGTACAGCACTTTGAGATATCAGCTGATTTACGAAGGGCTATATAAATACATTTGATTTGATTTGATTTGAACTATGAAATAACACATGGAATCATGTAGTAACCCAAAAAATTGTTAAACAAATCAAAATATATGCCAAGAGTGTACAAAGCTGTCATCAAGGCAAAGGGTGGTTACTTTGAAGAATATCAAATATCAAATATATTTTGATTTGTTTAAAACTTTTTTGGTTACTACATGACTCCATATGTGTTATTTCATAGTATTGATGTCTTCACTATTATTCTACAGGGTAGAAAATAGTAGAAATAAAGAAAAACCCTTGAATGAGTAGGTGTGTCTAAACCTTTGACTGGTACTGTAGATCTGTCGGCGAGACATTAGCCTTAGTGCTATACACGGGACATCCATCTGTCTATGGCTCATACATATTTAACGTATGCAGAGTACACTCTCCCCAACTGTCCTTACTCTGCATCGCCCTGCATGGCTCTGCACTGCAGAACCACGTGGGTGTCATTTTACATTAAATAGACTGCTTTGGTAATTTCATCAGGTATGAGACCCTCTACCTTGTCCGCTGATCCCCCGATGAGTATTACCAGCCCACGTTTTCAGAATATTATATCAAAATATGCACATAGATTTTGATGGAGGGAGAATCGTGTGCCTGCTAGATGAAGTGGGTGGGTGTTGAAGTAGTTTTGGATGGTGAAGTTTGATTCTGTGGTGTAGTCTAAAGACATTGGATTGTGTTTGTTAGTTAGATATTCTTCAAACCTAAACTTCTATTTTTAAATCTCTCTCTCTACCTTTCTTTCTCTCTCTTTCTCCCCCTCGCCTTCTTGTCCTCTGGGACTCACTAACAAGCGCCTTGTACACTTGTCAGGGGTCCAGTGGGGTCACACAAACACCCGTGTCCCGCCATGTTCCCCTGATGTTCGTGTGTGGAAACACGCCTCAGCGCTACCGGTACCCCTCATGACATGCTCCTTTAGACACGCTCTGCTGTTCCCCTTATAACCCCTTATAACCACCGCTGCGCTATACCCCTCGCCCCCCCCCCCCCCCCCCCCCCCCAATTTTTTTTTTATCTAGCGATCGCCTGCCTCTGTGTCGAAACCATTAAGAAAGTGGTTCTCTGACCTCCTCTGCTTTTGGAGACAGAGGCAAGCCGGTGAAAGAGACATAAGAGAAAGAGGGAAAAGGACAAAACAAAGATTAATAGCTGCCTTTTGGCTTTCGGCAGTTGGGTTGTTCCTCTCTTAAACAGCAGGTATAAGCACCTTTTGTGTGTGTGTGTTTTAAATGTGTGTATGTGTTGAAGTATTTGTGTATACGTGTATACGTGGGTAAAGGTGTTGGTATATACACGTTGCATTCGGAAAGTATTCACATCCCTTGACTTTTTCCACATGTTGTTGTGTTACTGCCTGAAAATGGATCAAATAGATTGTTTTTGCTCATCCATCTACACACAATACACCATAATGACAAAGTGAAAACATGTTGTTTTTTTTGGTAGATATTTTAGCAAATATATTGAAATTTAAATACATAAATATCTAATTTACGTAAGTAAACTCAGGAACATTCGTTGTCGTCCTGGTAAGAAAAGGTGAATTAGTCTCCCAGTGTCTGTTGGAAAGCAGACTGAAACAAGTTTTCCTCTAGGATTTTGCCTGTGCTTAACTCTTTTCTATTCTAAAAAAACTGCCTTGTCCTTGCCTATGACAAGCATACCTATAACATGATGCAGCCACCACCATACATGGAAATAGGAAGTGTTACTCAGCGATGTGTTGTGTTGAATTTGCCTCAAATATTTTGCTTTGTATTCAGGACATAAAGTAAAATTCTTTACCACATTTGTTGTGTCTTATTGCAAACAGGATGCATGTTTTGGAATATTTGTCTTCTCTACAGACTTTCACGCATTTAGTTTAGTATTGTGGAGTAACTACAGTGTTGTTGATCCATCCTCAGTTTTCTCCTATCACAGCCAGTAAACTCTTCAAATTACCATTGGCCTCATGGTGAAATCCCTGAGCGGTTTCCTTCCTCTCCGGCAACTGAGTTAGGAAGGATGCCTGTATGTTTGTAGTGAATGGGTATATTGATACACCGTCCAAAGTTTAATTAATAACTTCGCCATGCTCAAATGGATATTCAATGTCAGATTTTTTTTTTTTTACCCATCTACCAATAGATGTCATTCTTTGCAAGGCATTGGAAAACCTCCCTGGTCTTTGTGGTTGAATCTGTGTTTGAAATTCACTGCTTTACTGAGGGACCTTACAGATAATTTTATGTTTAGGGTACAGAGATGAGGTAGTCATAAAACAATTATGTTATACACTATTCTTGCACACAGAGTGAGTCCATACAACTTATTATGTGACTTGTTAAGCACATTTTTACTCCTGAACGTATTATTTAGGCTTGTCATAACAAAAGGGTTGAATACTTATTGACTCAAGAAATGTCAGCTTTTTATTTTTAATTCATTTGTAAAAATGTCTAGAAACAAAATTCCACTTTCACATTATGGTTTATTGTGTGTAGGCCAATTTAATGTAATGCATTTTAAATTCAAGCTGTAACATAACTAAATGTGGAAAAAGTCAAGGGGTGTGAATACTTTATGAAGGCACTGTATTTAGGCCTCTGTGTTTTCACACACGTGTGTTGCTGTACATGTCTCGTTTTGCATTATTTACAGCAATGTACACAATGTGTTTGTGTATGTATAGTGCCAGTATTTAGACTCCTAGCTGGTTAGTTTTTAAAGCAACAGTCTCCTATCCCTTTCACCTGCACCAGGTACAGTACTGTATCTGACTTACCTGTCCCATTGTTCTCTCAGGGCTGTGTTCATGGTGGAGATCTACCTACAGTCAGACAGAGTGTTCTTGTTTGGCGCCAAGACACAGGAGACACAGCAAGACTGGGTCCAGGCTGTCGCCAAGGTGTGTGAGTGTGTGTGTATGTTTTAGTCCATTTATTTACTAGTTTTAAATAGTGTGTATCATTGTGGGTCAGTCTGCGTGTGTATCAGTGTGGGTCAGGCTGTGTGTGTATCATTATGGGTCAGTCTACGTGTGTATCAGTGTGGGTCAGTCTGCGTGTGTATCAGTGTGGGTCAGTCTGTGTGTGTATCATTGTGGGTCAGTCTACGTGTGTATCAGTGTGGGTCAGTCTGTGTGTGTATCATTATGGGTCAGTCTGCGTGTGTATCAGTGTGGGTCAGTCTGCGTGTGTATCAGTGTGGGTCAGTCTGCATGTGTATCACTGTGGGTCAGTCTACGTGTGTATCAGTGTGGGTCAGTCTGCATGTGTATCAGTGTGGGTCAGTCTGCGTGTGTATCATTGTGGGTCAGTATGTGTGTGTATCAGTGTGGGTCAGTCTGCGTGTGTATCAGTGTGGGTTAGTGTGTGACATTTGATAACACAATAGATACATTTCACCCTCCTTAACACTTGCACGCACACACACACACACACACACACACACACAGCCCCTGGAACCACCAAGAAGACATAGTAGTCTAACTGTCTCTTCTCCTGCCTGTGACAAGCTCTTGTAATGGCTCGCTACACAAAACATGTCCTCAATTCCTTTTGTTTTATCTTGCTTAACCGATCTATTAATCCCAGCTGGTGTTAGATAGTGGTAGCCATATTAGTCCACCTGTCTGTATAGTCTTAGACACCCTCGTGATTCAATTTGAGCTGCAATCAAACGGCTAAGACACTGAGAGAGAGCGAGAAAGATGTGTTGGAAGTAAATTCTGCTGGGGAAAGAAGAAGTTTCGGAAACCTTAAAGTTTGTTGCTTGTGCACAGATGTTTTTAGTTTTTCTCTGTTTGGTTTTGTTTCGCTGTGACTCTAGAGAATCGTTTTTTCTTTTTTCTTTTGTTCCCTTCAGTGTTTCGTCCCATCTAAAGTAGAGGCTATGTTGAGGAGAGACTGCGAGCTGATTGGTCGGCTCTACTTTAAGGAAGGTCATGACCTCTACCACTGGAGGGTTGGTTGGTTTGCTCTGGAAGGCTCCGCCCTCTACTTTAGTTCCGGGGAGAGGACACTGGGGGCCATGCAGCTCAAACAACTACAGGAACTCAGTAAGTATAGAGTCCATACCTAAAGACACACAAAACACACCACACACACGCCTGCACGCATACACACACACACACACACACACACACACACACACACACACACACACAAACACACACAAGGAGGAACAATGTAGGCTGATATAGAATATACAGTACAGTGTAACCTGTCTATCACAACTTGACCCTGCCTGGCATTAGTTATCATCTTGACCCTGCCTGGCATTAGTTATCATCTTGACCCTGCCTGGCATTAGTTATCATCTTGACCCTGCCTGGCATTAGTTATCATCTTGACCCTGCCTGGCATTAGTTATCATCTTGACCCTTCCTGGCATTAGTTATCATCTTGACCCTGCCTGGCATTAGTTATCATCTTGACCCTGCCTGGCATTAGTTATCATCTTGACCCTGCCTGGCATTAGTTATCATCTTGACCCTTCCTGGCATTAGTTATCATCTTGACCCTTCCTGGCATTAGTTATCATCTTGACCCTTCCTGGCATTAGTTATCATCTTGACCCTGCCTGGCATTAGTTATCATCTTGACCCTGCCTGGCATTAGTTATCATCTTGACCCTTTCTGGCATTAGTTATCAACTTGACCCTGCCTGGCATTAGTTATCAACTTGACCCTGCCTGGCATTAGTTATCATCTTGACCCTGCCTGGCATTAGTTATCATCTTTGAAGTGGCACCGTCTCTCTCCGCTGGCATGTGGTATTGACATCTCCACGCTACTGTGGAAAGTGTGAGCGTGCCCTCCTACTTCTGAGAGATAGTCGCCACACTACAGTCGTCTTTATAAGTCTTCTCAGCGGAGAGCGAAGAAGTTGCCCAGCGGGTATGTCAGCCATGTCGGCGAGAAGTTCACACGGAGTTGGCAGCCAACTAGACTTGCAAAATGTCAATTGATTGCAGCAGAATTATGTGTATGGGCAGGAAAATAAATAAATAAATATCTTTAATCCGTTTAAGGCTGACTGTAGATCAAATCGGAACGTCGCTGCTTTCCCGCCCCCTCCTCTTACCTGGGGTGGGATTAGGGAGCTGGGAGCTGCCATGACTTTCCCGATTCTCCCGGCACCCTGAAATCCATGTTTGTCACAGACGGGAAGCCTCAGAGGTACCAGAGGGGCTCTCTGTGTTCTCTTACGGGGTGAAACGTTTTGGAATCTGAGTGGAATGTAAGGAGCTCCATCCTGTGACATAGACTTTGCACCCATTAGTAACACTGTGACAGCCCAACCAGGAGGGTTGCTGCAGTGTACCACAGAAAGATCGGACATGTTTTAGACAGTTTAGAGGCATTGGGATGTTCACTAGACACTGAACCAGCTGTTCTGCTTTAGAAATGTCACTCTGGATCCAGTTTGGAGTAATATATAATATGTATAGTGGGGTTAAATTATTGACACCCTTGATAAAGATGAGCAATAATGAATGTAAACAAAAAATAATTCAAACACACTTAATAACGCCGATAATAAGCACTTCTGTTGACAGAAGCGGTGCCACATTCTCGCAGCAACTTTTGAGGATTTACACGCTGTGGTGGTCATCTGTAAAGATGTTTCTGCGAGTCGTCGCAAAAAATGGTAAATTAGCTGAATGACATGTAAAAGGCTTTCAAAATAAAAGCTTGCGGTAGACTCATTGCTCCGTTGACATTTCACTGAGATAAGTTTGTTATTGTGAGAAATATCGGAAGAAGAATACTAATTTCACATTAATATGAAAATACTACATGTCGTGTCTCAAAATCGTTATCTATCTTACCTCTATATTGTTTTATGTCCTCCGGATTCGAGAAGAAATATGACGAGTTCAACAGCCTGTCAATTAGCCTTTACTCTCACACAGCAACCAGCCTAACTGACTCAATGCTATTTTCCAGATGTATTTCTACCACTTTTAATCTCTGGCCCACGTTGATTTAGTCAGCCACTTTTGGCCGTCCTACAAGGGTAAAAACTCCAATAACTTTTGAACGGATTATGACAGAGACATGGGGTATAGACAATTGTTTTTTGTAGAAAAGTGTCTACACGACTCGTATATTATTGTACCCAATTGTCAAAATATGCATTTTGATTGGACGCCTATTGTTTCAGAACAAGAGAAGCACATCTTCAATTTAGTTTCATCAATAAAATTGATTCAGTATTTGTTACAGGGGTGTAGTTTGTAAAAATGGTGTATTATTCTTCCAAAATTGTCACTGGCCAACAAGGAAATGAAACAACTAGTGCAAGGGAAATTGGATGAGCCAGGCTTTTTGCATGAGTTCCAGCCCCTGATTCATCAAAGATAGAATCACTCCAATGATACCCATTAGCAAAACTAGGACTATGCGACTCTCTCTCTCGCTCTCTACAACACAGCACATATTGGAAAATAATAGAATCCTTCACATTGTCTCTAGTAAGCACGCAAGCGAGGTCACAGTTGATTTCCGGGCCTTTAATACACATAATTGCTTTGTGATAATGTGGGCTGTTGTTACCTTAAAACATTTTTATTTTTTTTCTCAGAAGAATGAAGAATGAAGAAGCTAAGCATATCAAGCACTTTTTTACAGGCCTGAATCCCAATACTAATTACAGGCCTAGAGGGCTGCAGAGTTAGCTTCCTTATCCCAGAAGCATAAAACGTAATAACATTTCCTCAGCGAGAGCCGAGAGGTGGATAAAGGGATTTTGATGTGTTTGTTGCATTTACCTGATCACACTGTTTTATTAATAAAGTCTTCTCGAGTCAATAGCAATCTCTGAAGCTTCTGGGTTTTTTTTTTTTTACCGCAGGTTGCTGGAAACAGAGCTAAATTCCTTGCCCTTGAAACTCTGCCAAACACAACATCAGCACATAATTTGCCACCAGAGAGTGGTGGAGATTAATTGTTTTGCCTGTTTACCTCCATATATTATTGAGAGTTTCTAGCCTAGCGGTTAAAAGCGTTGGTCCTGTAACCAAAATGTCGCTGCTTCAAACCCCTTGAGCCGACTAGGTGAAAAATCTGTCGATGTGCCCTTGAGCAAGGCACTTAACCCTAATTGCTCCTGTAAGTCGCCCTGGATAAAAGCGTCTGCTTAACGACTTAATTGTAAATGTTGTAATCGCAGTGTTACCTGTGGTTTTATATGATCTTCTTAAAATGCTTGACAGTAAAGCAGACTGGATTGTTCTAAAATATAGTGTAGTTTGTGGCCAATATGAAACTAAATAAATAGGAGAGAAAGAGATTCATGGGTGTGAAAGTAATTGGCATGTAGCACATACAAGTTGTGCTATGTACTGTGTGTGTGTGTGTGTGTGTGTGTGTGTGTGGTATGTGTGAGAGGAGGAAGGTGTATGGAGGAAGGGGGTGTAGAATAATACAAACCAGTGCGATCTGATTTTGCACCACCCAGGCCAACACATTGTAACAACTGACGATTGTGCGAAGCTTGAGGAAGGCTACCTAAAACGTTTGACTCAAGCCCCAGTTCCCCCTACTGAGTGAACCTCACACAGGTACATCAACAAGACAACGACCAGATGCATACAGTAGTGTCGGATACACAGCAATGGGAAAATGTTACTTACTCCAGTGTGAAGCATTTATGGGAGCCGTCACAATCACTCTCTTAGATTTTTCCCTCTCTTTCTGTCTCGTTCGCCCTGTTTTCTGCTGTCCGAGCAGTGTGTAGCTTTGCTTACGACAACTGCTTCTAGAAGGAACACTTTTCCCCCCATATAGCGAGGAATCCTCTATAAGTGCAGTGTAGCTATGCTTTGTTTCAGCGTTGTTTCAGCTGTGAACATACTACCCAGTGTTCTCTTTTCTCAGCTGTTTCCACACATGTAGAAGGTGAGGAGAGGATCCAAGTGCTCTTGATGGTGGAGGGTGGAAGGTATGTGTATCTGTGGTTTGTTTGTTTCCAGCGTGCTTTGCAGGTTTGACACTGTGTTCTGATGTGTGTATTTTCCATTGCAGTGTTTTCCCTATACTCATTTAGCAGTGGCGGGCTGCTGCTGCTAAATCGTGGCCACCACTTAAAAAAAGATGACAAAAATAAATATATATACAGTATATTTTTAGTGTGAACTTAAACTTCTCAAAGCAGATTTAAAGTATGTAGAAAAGATAATATTTTTTAATTAGATCTTTGAGAACTAACAAACACCAGAATAAAATCTCGATAGTCAGGGAGAATCTAAATTCCTAAAATGTCATGACACGAGGTCCACATTGGTTGTCTGGGTCACTAAGATAGCATAATAACATGGCAAATGTGTGAAATAAGTTTTAAAATAGCTAAATGTTGCTGTGTAGAATTGCAAGAAATTAACTTTAAAAAATGATTTACTTTCTCTTGGCCCTATGACAGAATGTGTATCATTGCAGGAAACTAGCTTTAAAACCAAACATTTCTCTCCGTCCCATGGCAAAACATTTAAAATGGCATGAAATCAGCTTTTAATCAGCAAAATGTTCTCTCTGCGGCCAAGAGGGCCTCAAAATTTTGGGGCCGGAGACTGCGCCATTAGCCATGCCCACTACCCCCCCCCCCCCCCCCCCCCCACTAACTTTGCCACCTCTGCTGAAAAAATCGTAGGGGAAACACTGCATTGTTTGTGTTTGAGAATTAAATAGTAGGGTATTAGACATTTGTCAATGTCTATTTTCCTAAAAATGCTGTATGGTATCTCTGAGACATTTTTAGTTTGACTTTTTTCTGCTTTCGTACAGAACTGTGTACATCCATGGTTTCAACAAAGTGGACTTTGCGCTGTGGCACTCTGCGATCAAATTGGCCTCTGGCACGGACGGCAGGGCTCTAAGCAACCAGCAGCTGAGTAAAAAGGGCGTCCCCATCGTTGTGGACAGCTGCATAGCTTTTGTCACCCAGTACGGTGAGCATCTGGTCTCCCATTCAGGGACTGACCAGGACCCGACCCTACTTAGCTTCAGAGGCAAGCCAGCAGTTGGATGCAGGGTGGTATGCTGCTGGCTGAATACATGAGGGTTTGAGGACTTGTTTTCATGCTGTCTCTCTCTCACTCCCTCTCCCCTCCTCCTTCCCCTACCTTTTCTCACATTCCTCTAGGTCTGTGCCATCAGGGGATCTACAGCGTTAGGGGGGACCCGGGCCGTGTATCCCTGCTCCTGGGGGCCTTCAAGCAGGACGCCCGCAACGTGAAGCTCCATGTCCTGGAGCACCAACTGGAGGACGTCACTGACACCCTGAAGACCTTTCTGTCCCAGGCCGAGGACGCCTTGCTGACCAAGGAGCTCTACCCCTACTGGGTGTCTGCACTAGGTGTGTAGAGGCACAGATTACCTTGGATTGTTTAATATTGATGTAGAAGTGATGCATATTTATATACCTTTTGGGTAATTTGGGTAATTTCGTTGGGTCAGTGTATCATGTACTCTATTGTAGCTTTATTTATATTTTGTGGGTCTTTTGTTTTAATCAATGGCCTCCTTTCTTTGGTGAGTGTAGATGAGGAGGATGAGAAACGGAGAGTGGAGAAGTACTCTAGATTTATCCAGAGTCTTCCCAAGATCAACAGATCCACCCTGACTGCTCTGCTGCAACATCTCTACAGGTGAGGGTCCAAGGCTGAAGATACCCTCTGGTCCACACACACACACACACACACACACACACACACACACACACACACACACACACACACACACACACACACACACGGTTTGTGTGTACAAACTGCAAAAATCATCCGGTCAAAGCTACCCTACACTCATCATGTCACTGTTCCTTTCACTGTAATGCACTGCAGACACATTTTCAGACGAGTATTTCACAATAACAAGCACTTACGAACATGTAGGTCAAGTAGTTTGTCTGAAAAGGAGAGCCTGACTATGATACTATACTCCGAGGGTACAAAACACAAGAAACACCTTCCTAATTTTGAGTTGCGCCCCCTTTTATCCTCAGAACAGCCTCAATTCGTCGGGGCATGGACTACAAGGTGTTGAAAGCGTTCCACAGGGATGTTGGCCCATATTGACTCCAATGCTTCCCACAGTTGTGTCAAGTTGTTTGGATGTCCTTTGGGTGGTGGACCATTCTTGATACACACGGGAAACTTACCTCGTTCAAAGGCACTTAAATCTTTTGTCTTGCACATTCACCCTCTGAATGGCACACGTAACACAATCCATGTTTCAATTGTCTCATGGCTTAAAAATCCTTCTTTAACTTGTCTCCTCCCCTTTGTCTACACTGATTTGAAGTGGATTAAACAAGTGACATCAATAAGGAATCACAGCTTTCACCTGGTCAGTATGTTATAGAAAGAGCAGGTGTTCTTAATATTTTGTAACCTCAGTCTATATATCCTGATCATCATAATGTATACAGTACCAATCAAAAGTTTGGACACACCTACTTATTCAAGGGTTATTATTTAGTTTGACTATTTTCCACATTGTAGAATAATAGTGAAGACATCAAACTGTGAAATAACACATATGGAATCATGTAGTAACCAAGAAAGTGTTAAAAAATGCAAAATATCTTTTATATTTGAATTCTTCAAAGTATCCACCCTTTGCCTTGCTTTTCACACTCTGCTTTGTACATTATATAGTCTGAATATTATATTATATATATAGTCTGAATATCATGATATATATCGTCTGAATATCATGATATATATAGTCTGAATATCATGATATATATATAGTCTGAATATTATAATATATATAGTCTGAATATCATGATATATATATACATAGTCGGAATATTATATTATATATATATAGTCTAAATATCATAATATATATAAAGTCTGAATATCATAATATATATATATATTTAGTCTGAATATCATATTATATATAAAGTCTGAATATCATAATATATATATATATATATATTTAGTCTGAATATCATAATATATATATATATATATAGTCTGAATATTATAAAATATATATATATATTTAGTCTGAATATCATAATATATATATATATATATAGTCTGAATATTATAAAATATATATATATATTTAGTCTGAATATTATAATATATATAGTATGATATTCAGACTATATACTGTATATTATTGTATTCAGACATATAGTATTAATATCATAACACGGTTGAAGTCGGAAGTTTACATTCACTTAAGAGTCATTAAAACTAGTTTTTCAACAGCTCCACAAATGTCTTGTTAACAAACTATAGTTTTGGCAAGTCGGTTAGGACCTCTACTTTGTGCATGACACAAGTAATTTTTCCAACAATTGTTTACAGACAGATTATTTCACTTATAATTAATTGTATCACAATTCCAGTGGGTCAGAAGTTTACATACACTAAGTTGACTGTGCCTTTAAACAATTCTAGAAAATGATGTCAAGCTTTAGAAACTTCTGATAGGCTAATTGACATAATTTGAGTCAATTGGAGGTGGACCTGTGGATGTATTTCAAGGCCTACCTTCAAACCCAGTGCCTCTTTGCTTGACATAATGGGAAAATCAAAAGAAATCAGCCAAGACATCAGAAAAATAATTATAGACCTCCACAAGTCTGGTTCATCCTTGGGATCAATTTCCAAATGCCTGAAGGTACCACACTCATCTGTACAAACAATAGTACGCAAGTATAAACACCATGGGACCACACAGCCGTCATACCGCTCAGGAAGGAGAGGCATTCTGTCTCCTAGAGATGAACGTACTTGGTTGAGAAAAGTGCAAATCAATCCCAGAACAACAGCAAAGGACCTTGTGAAGATGCTGGAGGAAACAGGTACAAAAGTATCTATATCCACAGTAAAACGAGTCCTATATCGACATAACTTGAAAGGCTGCTCAGCAAGGAAGAAGCCACTGCTCCAAAACCACCATTGAAAAATCCAGACTACGGTTTGCATCTGCACATGAGGACAAAGATTGTACTTTTTGGAGAAATGTCCTCTGGTCTGATGAAACAAAAATAGAACTGTTTGGCCATAATGACTACTGTTATGTTTGGAGGAAAAAGGGGGAGGCTTGCAAGCCGAAGAACACCTTCCCAACCGTGGCAGCATCATGTCGTGGGGGTGCTTTCCTGCAGGAGGGACTGGTGCACTTCACAAAATAGATGGCATCATGAGGAAGGAACATTATGTGGATATATTGAAGCAACATCTCAAGACATCAGTCAGGAAGTTATAGCTTGGGTCTTCCAAATGGACAATGACCCCAGCATACTTCCAAAGTTGTGGCAAAATGGCTTAAGGACAACAAAGTCAAGGTATTGGAGTGGCCATCACAAAGCCCTGACCTTAATCCTATAGAAAATTTGTGAGCAGAACTAAAAAAGTGTGTGCGGGCAAGGAGGCCTACAAACCTGACTCAGTTACACCAGCTCTGTCAGGAGGAATGGGCCACAATTCACCCAACTGATTGTGCGAAGCTTGAGGAAGGCTACCTAAAACGTTTGACTCAAGTTAAACAATTTAAAGGCAATGCTACCAAATACTTATTGAGTGTATGTAAACTTCTGACCCACTGGGAATGTGATGAAAGAAATAAAAGCTGAAATAAATCATTATCTCTACTATTATTCTGACATTTCATATTCTTAAAATAAAGTGGTGATCCTAACTGACCTAAGACAGGGAATTTTTACTAGGATTAAATGTCAGGAATTGTGAAAACTGAGTTTAACTGTACTAGGCTAAGATGTACACACACACACACACACACACACACAGTTTGTGTGTGGGTGGTAAGTGAGACAACAACACAGACTTGGGCACATCGGCATAGCAATGCCACCTGTTCTTATTGACACTTCTAACCCACAATCCCTTGCTCTGCAGAAGTCACTTAATTTACCCATAACGCCATTCTGTATTTTACATAACCTCCTCTGGGTGTGAATGATACCACGTTGTGTGTCAGCACAGGATGCCACTACTTTCAGCCCACTACAGTAAAAATAAACCATTTTTAAATGGTTAATGTAGATGGTTTTTTTTAACCAGACTCTCGTGTCCCATGGTTTACCAGATAGAGTTAAATCCAAAATAAAATAACCTTGAGAACTAGTCTAGAACACATTCTCCCCCAATTCCACCCTTCTAGGAAAGTAGATATGGACATACAGTAGATACAGCATATTTCTACTTCTGTTAGATACTGTAAATACTTATAATTCACTACTACTACTTGTCTGGGCTGATGAGGTCTTGCACACTGATGCTTACCGTGCTGCTGTTCTGCTCCGAAGCCACAGTGTAAACGTTGGATGATTAATCTGACTATTATGGTAATGAGCGGAATGTTTGGAGAAGATTTCCACCGTACCTTACTTCCTTGTTAACCTACAGATATACGAGATACCAGACCCAGTCTGAGGGATGGCTCTGGAAATCTCTTCCATCTCCACTGAGTTAGGTCAATCTGCTTTTAGTTTTTGTGCACCTTACTTGTGGAGTAATCTCGAGAGGCTCTCTACAATTTGGTGCCTGTAGGGCAATTCAAAAGGCTGATTGAGGACCTTTTCACTGACAAATGTGTTTGTTTTCCATGCTTGTGTTTTGATTTCCGTGTATTGATGTGTATAGTGTATATTGATGTGTTTTTATGTGTGTACGGGGCTCAATTCTAAAAATAGACATTGTTCTCAGCATGACTCCCTGTCAAAATAAAGGTGCAATGAAATAAAAAATACTTAATTGGGTATTTTGCTGGAATTTGAACTGTGGCCTGGTTTAACGTCTCCTACAGTCATTACCTAGACTGTGGCGTGGTTTAACGTCTCCTACAGTCATTACCTAGACTGTGGCCTGGTTTAACGTCTCCTACAGTCATTACCTGGACTGTGGCCTGGTTTAACGTCTCCTACAGTCATTACCTGGACTGTGGCCTGGTTTAACGTCTCCTACAGTCATTACCTAGACTGTGGCCTGGTTTAACGTCTCCTACAGTCATTACCTGGACTGTGGCCTGGTTTAACGTCTCCTACAGTCATTACCTGGACTGTGGCCTGGTTTAACATCTCCTACAGTCATTACCTAGACTGCGGCCTGGTTTAACGTCTCCTACAGTCATTATCTAGACTGTGGCCTGGTTTAACGTCTCCTACAGTCATTACCTAGACTGCGGCCTGGTTTAACATCTCTTACAGTCATTACCTAGACTGTGGCCTGGTTTGACATCTCTTACAGTCATTACCTAGACTGTGGCGTGGTTTAACATCTCCTACAGTCATTACCTAGACTGTGGCCTAGTTTAACATCTCCTACAGTCATTACCTAGACTGTGGCCTGGTTTAACATCTCTTACAGTCATTACCTGGACTGCGGCCTGGTTTAAAAACTCTTACAGTCATTACCTGGACTGCGCCCTGGTTTAACATCTCCTACAGTCATTACCTAGACTGCGGCCTGGTTTAACATCTCTTACAGTCATTACCTGGACTGCGGCCTCGATTAACATCTCTTACAGTCATTACCTAGACTGCGGCCTGGTTTAACATCTCTTACAGTCATTACCTAGACTGTGGCCTGGTTTAACGTCTCCTACAGTCATTACCTAGACTGTGGCCTGGTTTAAAATCTCCTACAGTCATTACCTAGACTGTGGCCTGGTTTAACATCTCTTACAGTCATTACCTAGACTGCGGCCTGGTTTAACATCTCTTACAGTCATTACCTAGACTGTGGCCTGGTTTAACATCTCCTACAGTCATTACCTAGACTGTGGCCTGGTTTAACATATCTTACAGTCATTACCTAGACTGTGGCCTGGTTTAACATCTCCTACAGTCATTACCTAGACTGTGGCCTGGTTTAACAACTCCTACAGTCATTACCTAGACTGTGGCCTGGTTTAACAACTCCTACAGTCATTACCTAGACTGTGGCCTGGTTTAACATCTCCTACAGTCATTTCCTAGACTGCGGCCTGGTTTAACATCTCCTACAGTCATTACCTAGACTGTGGCCTGGTTTAACGTCTCCTACAGTCATTACCTAGACTGTGGCCTGGTTTAACGTCTCCTATAGTCATTTCCTAGACTGCGGCCTGGTTTAACATCTCTTACAGTCATTACCTAGACTGTGGCCTGGTTTAACATCTCCTACAGTCATTACCTAGACTGTGGCCTGGTTTAACGTCTCCTACAGTCATTACCTAGACTGTGGCCTGGTTTAACATCTCTTACAGTCATTACCTAGACTGTGGCCTGGTTTAACATCTCTTACAGTCATTACCTAGACTGTGGCCTGGTTTAACATCTCCTACAGTCATTACCTAGACTGTGGCGTGGTTTAACATCTCATACAGTCATTAACTAGACTGTGGCCTTGTTTAACATCTCCTACAGTCATTACCTAGACTGCGGCCTGGTTTAATGTCTCCTACAGTCATTAACTAGACTGCGGCCTGGTTTAACATCTCTTACAGTCATTAACTCGACTGTGGCCTGGTTTGACATCTCTTACAGTCATTACCTAGACTGTGGCGTGGTTTAACATCTCTTACAGTCATTACCTAGACTGTGGCGTGGTTTAACATCTCTTACAGTCATTACCTAGACTGCGGCCTGGTTTAACGTCTCCTACAGTCATTACCTAGACTGTGGCCTAGTTTAACATCTCCTACAGTCATTACCTTGACTGTGGCCTGGTTTAACATCTCTTACAGTCATTACCTGGACTGCGGCCTGGTTTAACATCTCTTACAGTCATTACCTGGACTGCGGCCTGGTTTAACATCTCCTACAGTCATTACCTAGACTGCAGCCTGGTTTAACATCTCTTACAGTCATTACCTAGACTGCGGCCTGGTTTAACATCTCTTACAGTCATTACCTAGACTGTGGCCTGGTTTAACGTCTCTTACAGTCATTACCTCTAGTTCCCAGCACACATGCTCATGCTGTTGACCAGGGAGTGTGTACATAGTTTGGTTGTGTACGAGGGGGACATTGTGTGTAGCTGTGCTTTTAGGTGTGTGTATGTGTGTGTGTGTCTGTGTCTGTGTCTGTTCCTGTGTGTGTATTTAAGCATTTGTGGGTTTATGTACTGTACTTACAGTATGTGTATGAGTCTATGTCACCTATATGTGTGTGTATCAGTGTGTCCTCCTGTATATCTATACTGTGTAGGGTCCAGAGGTGCTCCCATATAAACCAGATGCAGACCAGAGACTTAGCCTGTGTGTTCTCCTCGTGTCTCTTCCAAACCGAGGGACAAACCACACCGGAGATCAGCGTGGTCCAAGACCTCATCACCAACTATGTACAACTTTTTGGGGTAAGTTGTGTCTATCTACCTGTCATATATACTGACCAAAAATATACACGCAACATGTAAAGTGTTTGTCCCATGTTTTCATGAGCTGAAATAAAAGATCCCATACATTTTCCATACACGCCAAAATATTATTTAGCTGAAATGTTGTGCACAAATTTGCTTAAATCACTGTTAGTGAGCATTTCTACATTGTCAAGATGATCCATCCACCTGACAGGTGTGGCATATCAAGAAGCGGATTAAACAGCATGATCATTACACAGGTGCACCTTCTGCTTTGGACAATAAAAGGCCACTCTAAAATGTGCAGTTTTGTCACAAAACACAATGCCACAGATGTCTCAAGTTCTGAGGGAGCGTGTAATTGGCATGATGCCTGCAGTAATGTCCATCAGACATTTGTTAATTTTTCTACCATTAGCCGCTTCCAACGTCATTTTAAAGAATTTGGTAGTACCTCTAACCAGCCTCATAACCGGAGACCACGTGTAACCACGCCAGCCCAGGTTCTCCACATCCGGGCTTCTTCACCTGCAGGATCGTCTGAGACCAGCCACCAAGAAAGCTGATGAAACTGAGGGGTATTTCTGTCAGTAATAAAGCTCTTTTGTGGGGAAAACTCATTCTGATTGGCTGGGCCTGGCTCCCCAGTGGGTGGGCCTATGCCCTCCCGGGCCCACCCATGGCAGCGCTCCTGCCCAGTCATGCGAAGTCCATTGATTAGGGCCTAATGAATTGATTTCAATTGACTGATTTCCATATATGAAATGTAACTTAGTAAAATCATTGAAATTTAATCATTTTGTGTTAATATTTTCATTCAGTATACTTGAGTGTGAGTGTCTGAAACTTAAACCAGTGAGTGTCAAACTTAAAACTGTGAGTGTCTGAAACTTAAAACTGTGAGTGTCTGAAACTTAAAACAGTGAGTGTCTGAAACTTAAACCAGTGAGTGTCTGAAACTTAAAACTGTGAGTGTCTGAAACTTAAAACTGTGAGTGTCTGAAACTTAAAACTGTGAGTGTCTGAAACTTAAAACAGTGAGTGTCTGAAACTTAAAACAGTGAGTGTCTGAAACTTAAAACAGTGAGTGTCTGAAACTTAAAACAGTGAGTGTCTGAAACTTAAAACAGTGAGTGTCTGAAACTTAAAACAGTGAGTGTCTGAAACTTAAAACAGTGAGTGTCTGAAACTTAAACCAGTGAGTGTCTGAAACTTAAACCAGTGAGTGTCTGAAACTTAAGCCAGTGAGTGTCTGAAACTTAAACCAGTGAGTGTCTGAAACTTAAAACTGTGAGTGTCTGAAACTTAAAACAGTGAGTGTCTGAAACTTAAAACAGTGAGTGTCTGAAACTTAAACCAGTGAGTGTCTGAAACTTAAACCAGTGAGTGTCTGAAACTTAAACCAGTGAGTGTCTGAAACTTAAACCAGTGAGTGTCTGAAACTTAAACCAGTGAGTGTCTGAAACTTAAACCAGTGAGTGTCTGAAACTTAAAACATTGAGTTTTAAGTTTCAGAGCGTTCTTAGTGTCACACTAATTCTTCCGGGAACGCCTGGCTCCCTCTCTTTTTCCCACCTAGAGGAGGACTGTTCTCTCCATTCATCCCTCCGTTCATCCTTCCATTCATCCTTCCATTCCCTCTTAATCAGGTTGGAATGCTGCTGTTGTTCGCATGACAAATACCCATTAAGCTGAACCAATGAGGACCCAATCTCAGTGAATACACACACCACCACCGTGGCATAAAATGAGTGAGATGTTCAGGCTAATTAGGAATGTCATTATGTGGTGGAATGCTGCGGATGTGGGCTTTTTATCAGACCCCAACACACTGTGTGTGTGTGTGTGTGTGTGTGTGTGTGTGTGTGTGTGTGTGTGTGTGTGTGTGTGTGTGTGTGTGTGTGTGTGTGTGTGTGTGTGTGTGTGTGTGTGTGTGTGTGTGTGTGTGTGTGCGCGCATTCACATTTGTGTGTATGTCTTTTCTCTCTCTCTCCAGTCTTCATTGCGATGCATAGCCCTGACAAAGCAAATTGTTCTCTGAAAGTGATGGGGGGGGGGGGGGGAGTTCGAATAAAAAGTGTAATTTTCCTACCTCGCTTTGAAACCACACGATGTGGAATTACAGTTGTGTCCAGTAACTTTAATGTTAATTTAAGCTAAAAGGAACGAACTATAGCGATGGGCTACTGGAGTCATTTATTCAGCTGATAATAAACCACCCGCTGAACAATCCAACTGAACTTCCCATTGCTATAATTCGTTCCTTTTAGCTTAAATTAAAGTTAAAGTTACTGGACACAACTGTAATTCCACATTGTGTGGTTCTATATAATTAAAGGGAATTTCTATTTTTACCCAAAATGTTATACAGTGGGGAGAACAAGTATTTGATACACTGCCGATTATGCAGGTTTTCCTACTTACAAAGCATGTAGAGGTCTGTCATTTTTATCATAGGTACACTTCAACTGTGAGACGGAATCTAAAACAAAAATCCAGAAAATCACATTGTATGATTTTTAAGTAATTAATTTGCATTTTATTGCATGACATAAGTATTTGATCACCTACCAACCAGTAAGAATTTCGGCTCTCACAGACCTGTTAGTTTTTCTTTAAGAAGCCCTCCTGTTCTCCACTCATTACCTGTATTAACTGCACCTGTTTGAACTCGTTACCTGTATAAAAGACACCTGTCCACACACTCAATCAAACACTCCAACCTCTCCACAATGGCCAAGACCAGAGAGTTGTGTAAGGACATCAGAGGTAAAATTGTAGACCTGCACAAGGCTGGGATGGGCTGCAGGACAATAGGCAAGCAGCTTGGTGAGAAGGCAACAACTGTTGGCGCAATTATTAGAAAATGGAAGAAGTTCAAGATGACGGTCAATCAACCTCGGTCTGGGGCTCCATGCAAGATCTCACCTCGTGGGGCATCAATGATCATGAGGAAGGTGAGGGATCAGCCCAGAACTACACGGCAGGACCTGGTCAATGACCTGAAGAGAGCTGGGACCACAGTCTCAAAGAAACCATTAGTAACACCCTACGCCGTCATGGATTAAAATCCTGCAGCGCACGCAAGGTCCCCCTGCTCAAGCCAGCGCATGTAAAGGCACGTCTGAAGTTTGCCAATGACCATCTGGATGATCCAGAGGAGGAATGGGAGAAGGTCATGTGGTCTGATGAGACAAAATAGAGCTTTTTGGTCTAAACTCCACTCGCCGTGTTTGGAGGAAGAAGAAGGATGAGTACAACCCCAAGAACACCATCCCAACCGTGAAGCATGGAGGTGGAAACATCATTCTTTGGGGATGCTTTTCTGCAAAGGGGACAGGACGACTGCACCGTATTGAGGGGAGGATGGATGGGGCCATGTATCGCAAGATCTTGGCCAACAACCTCCTTCCCTCAGTAAGAGCATTGAAGATGGGTCGTGGCTGGGTCTTCCAGCATGACAGCGACCCGAAACACACAGCCAGGGCAACTAAGGAGTGGCTCCGTAAGAAGCATCTCAAGGTCCTGGAGTGGCCTAGCCAGTCTCCAGACCTGAACCCAATAGATAATCTTTGGAGGGAGCTGAAAGTCCGTATTGCCCAGTGACAGCCCCGAAACCTGAAGGATCTGGAGAAGGTCTGTATGGAGGAGTGGGCCAAAATCCCTGCTGCAGTGTGTGCAATCCTGGACACGTAAAACCATAAACAAAATGGCGGACGGAAGACAGGGTGGTGCGGCAGGTGCCGCTTCTCATTCGAATGCTGTAATTTTATCTAAACCATCAGGTGTACGCCGACCCCAGCTAAGTAACTCATGCAAAGAGTTAAAGCGCAATTATGTGTTTTATCTCCAGTACTCTGCCATGATTGTCAGTTATGTAGCTGCTCTACTGATAATCTCAGTGCGTCCTTGCTGGGATGACACAATCAGTCTACTACCGGAGAATATTAACACCAAACACATTGGTTCACCGCTCCACGGGAGCGGACAGTACACAGCATACCATAATGTTCTGAATAATGGCCAAGTCTACCTCGCTCCTTATTCTACTGAACCGCTTAGGCGCAACAAACACAAGTCCAACATTTATCGGAAACTTTTAAACTACCTGTTCACTACCCTCCTGCTCTCCGGGGATGTGCAACTCAATCCTGGGCCCAACATCACCGAGCCAGCGATACGCACCGGAGTGGAAAGCGGTGGATGGCCTCGTCCACTGATCGTCGCCGCTGTGGAAGTGGGTGAGTGCTATGGTCCTATGGTTTCTCTCGGCTCACCCGGCTCCAGGATAGATTTTGACTCTTCAAACATACCAAAGTCGCTATATGCGATCCCTGACTCTGCTTCTGGTACGCAAGCTGTTTTAATTAGTTCACCGCATCCAGTGCAGGCGGGAGGGATTGTTAATTGCGCTACCGAGCTGCCCCTAATCAAAACGAAACAAAACGGCCTAAACCCAGCCGTCAGAAAACACAGAATTTAACTTTTTTCAATGTGTCAATCACTCTCGAGTCATCTGGGACCCACGAGCTAAGCCCAAGGGACTACTAGGGGGGCACTTGAACATTCGTAGTGTCATTCCAAAAAGTGATCAAATTCAACATCTACTCACAGACTCCAACCTTGACTTTCTCTGCCTCTCAGAGACATGGCTCCATAAAAACTCTCCATCTGCTGCTTTGATTGTGCCTGGCTACAATGTTTTCAGGAGAGACAGGACTGAAGGAAGAGGAGGGGGTGTGATGATTTACATTAAAGAACATATCCGATGTAAACAAATTGAGTGGTCATGTGATAATGAACTAGAATGTATTGGCCTGAACATTACACTGTCTCCCCAAATGTCTTTTACCCTCATTGGAATGTATAGGCCACCTTCCACCAAAAGTGTGTTTTTTGATCAGTTTAATAACATGCTTAGGGAATGTGATTTTGGGAAAGAGGTCATCTTAATGGGAGATTTTAACATTAATTATGAAGACAAGTGTTGTAGGAAAACCCTCAAACGGATCACTAATACCTTTGACCTTACACAGCTAGTTAAAGGGCCAACCAGGGTGACTTGTTGCTCTAAAACACAGATTGATTTGGTGTTCAGTAATAAACCAGAGAGAGTGACTAAATCATTCAATATGGTTACTGGGCTATCTGATCATAATCTGACACTTATAGCCAGAAAGCTGTCTAAGAGCAGGTTTAACCTCTCTACTGTTAGAAAGCCAGATCAACTAAGAATACCTAAGAGTGAATTAAGCTATTTTGAAAACGCAATTAAGGGAATTAACTGGAATGATCTCTTGTCCTATGCAGACGTGGAAGCTGATAGTCAAGTTTTTCTATCCACAATCCAGACTACATTAAATGGTTTCCTAAAGAAAATCAAATCCAAACCTGGCCAAAAGAGCACTCTTCCTTGGCTAAATGGAGAAATCTGGAAATTGATGAGAGAACGAGATTATTATCTAAAAATAGCCCTAAGATCCAAATTAGAGCATGACAGACGTAGGTTTACCATGTTGAGAAATAAGGTGATGAAAGAAATCAGACAGGCCAAGGCAAACTTTTTTATTAACATAATTGGTGAAGCAAAGGGAAATTCTAAACTGATCTGGGAGAATCTAAAAAAGTTAACAGGGAAAGACCATAGTAACACTACAAAAAGTCTAGAAATCATGGTGAATAACAATCTAACACAGGATGCAGTCGAAATAGCAATAGCCTTCAATTCCTACTTTATTGACTCTGTCAGGGTACTGACACAGAACCCCTCCACTGGTTTCTTGGGCTCAGTGCTAGTAAATGATGCTCAACCTGTCTTCATCATAAGGGAGGTTTCTTGGGCTCAGTGCTAGTAAATGATGCTCAACCTGTCTTCATCATAAGGGAGGTTTCTGAGTCAAAGGTGGACAAGGTGATTAGCTCACTAAAGAACTCTAAAGCCAAAGATGTGTTTGGGATGGACTCTACCTTTCTTAAAAACTACAAAGAGTCACTCATTGGCCCCATTACTAAGGTCACCAACACATCTATTGGTCTCGGGGTGTTTCCAAGGGTATGGAAGTCGGCCATAATAACGGCCATCTTTAAATCAGGCGACCCTGCTGACGTGAGTAACTACAGGCCCATTAGTATACTACCTGTGGTGTCAAAGGTTGTTGAAAAGTGTGTAGCAGAACAACTGATTGCCCACCTCAACAACAGCCCCTTCACATTACATTCCATGCAGTTTGGCTTCAGAGCGAAACACTCCACAGAAACGGCCAACTGCTTTCTTCTGGAAAATGTGAAGTCCAAGATGGACAAAGGGGGCGTTGTTGGGGCTGTGTTTCTGGACCTAAGGAAGGCTTTTGATACTGTTAACCATGAGATTCTCATCACAAAATTGTCCAAGTTCAACTTTTCCCCCGATGCCTTGAGATGGATGAAATCATACCTTGAAGGCAGAACTCAGTGTGTCAGAGTGAGCAATGAGCTGTCGCCCACTCTTAGCTATGATGTGGGTGTGCCCCAAGGGTCAATACTGGGGCCCCTCCTGTTCAGCCTGTACATTAATGATCTGCCTTCTGTCTGTACTGGGTCTGAAGTTCAAATGTATGCAGATGATACAGTGATATATGTGCATGCAAAGAGCAAACAACAAGCTGCACAAGAACTCACTACTGTAATGGTCCAGGTTACAAAGTGGCTCAGTGACTCGTGTTTGCATCTCAATGTGAAAAAAACTGTTTGCATGTTCTTCACAAAGAGGGCAACAGATGCTACTGAGCCAGATGTCTATGTGTCAGGGGAGAAGCTCCAGGTGGTATCTGATTTTAAGTACCTTGGCATCATACTTGATTCCAACCTCTCTTTTAAAAAGCATGTGAAAAAGGTAATTCAAATAACCAAATTCAACCTAGCTAATTTCCGATTTATACGAAATTGTTTGACTACAGAGGTAGCAAAACTGTACTTCAAATCTATGATACTCCCCCACTTAACATACTGCTTGACTAGTTGGGCCCAAGCTTGCTGTACAACAGTAAGACCTATTCAGTCTGTCTACAAACAGGCTCTCAAAGTGCTTGATAGGAAGCCCAATAGCCATCATCACTGTCACATCCTCAGAAAGCATGAGCTCCTGAGTTGGGAAAATCTTGTGCAATACACTGATGCATGTCTTGTATTCAAGATTCTAAATGGCTTGGCTCCCCCTCCACTCAGTATTTTTGTTAAACAGAAAACCCAAACATATGGCAGCAGATCCACAAGGTCTGCCATGAGAGGTGACTGTGTAGTTCCCCTAAGGAAAAGCACCTTTAGTAAATCCGCTTTTTCTGTGAGAGCTTCCCATGTCTGGAATACACTGCCATCAGACACACATAACTGCACCACATATCACACTTTCACAAAATGCTTGAAGACATGGCTAAAGGAAAATCAGATTTGTGAACATGGTCCCTAGCTGTGTGTTGCCGCTTTCCATGTCTGTCTGTAACTTGTGAGGTGTGGAAACACTTTGTTGCTTTTATGAATTTTGTCTTGCTGCTTTTTGTTCTATGTTGCTCTGCCTGTATGCTACGTCTTGCTTGTCCTATGTTGCTATGTCTGTATGCTATGTCTTGTTCTATGTTGCTATTGTCTATATTGTAATTGTTTTTAATAACCTGCCCAGGGACTGCGGTTGAAAATTAGCCGGCTGGCTAAAACCGGCACTTTTACTGAAACGTTGATTAATGTGCACTGTCCCTGTAAAAATAAAATAAACTCAAAACTCAAGAACTACAGGAAACGTATGATCTCTGTAATTGCAAACAAAGGTTTCTGTACCAAATATTAAGTTCTGCTTTTCTAATGTATCAAATACGTATGTCATACAATAAAATGCAAATGAATTACTTAAAAATCAGAACATGTGATTTTCTGGATTTTTGTTTTAGATTCCGTCTCTCAGTTGAAGTGTACCTATGATAAAAATGACAGAACTCTACATGCTTTGTAAGTAGGAAAACCTGCAAAATCGGCAGTGTATCAAATACTTGTTCTCCCCACTGTATATGTCCTCTTATTTATTTTATTTTTTATTTTTTATTAAACCTTTATTTAACTAGGCAAGTCAGTTAAGAACAAATTCTTCTTTACAATGACGGCCTAGGAACAGTGGGTTAACTGCCTTGTTCAGGGGCAGAACGACAGATTTTTACCTTGTCAGCTCGGGGATATCGATCTAGCAACCCTTCGGTTACTGGCCCAACGCTCCAACCACTAGGGTAACACAGATATTATGTACAGAATATCTGTGTTTCTTCATGTGAATGGGCAGGGTTGATGTATTTACCTGTGTGTGTGGTGTGTGGTGTGTGGTGTGTGTGTGTGTGTGTGTGTGTGTATTACCCAGGTCAACGAGGACCAACTCAAGCAGATGGAGAGTGAGAACAGTTTCATCACACGATGGAACGACAAGAAAGACACCACAGTAAGTCAACCTGTTTAGCTTCACTGACAAACACAATCAGACCTCTGGACCGCTTTGTGTGTGTGTGTGTGTTAGCTGAGCTCTAAGGTCGGAAATGCATTTTAACTGTCTTCCTGTTATGTAATGATTGAGGGAGGGAGGGTGTTGTTTGGACGGAGTCAGAGGGCAATGAGAGGGTTTGTATGCCTGTTCACCTTAATAACTGTCTGCTAATTTATGCCTGGACGCATGCGCTGCAGGAAACCATTTGTTCAGATAACCTGGAAAACAAATTAATCTTCAAACCTTATGCTGCCTGCTGACGTTGAAGTGTTTGAACAAAGTGTTGAAAGTGGTTGTTTTTTTCCCCCCCTCCTTAAGTTGGTTTCCAGAGGCTGTCAGAATGAATCTGGCCAATTGAACTAAAAGGTTAACGCTATTGTGGGAAAATTGCCCCCCGAAAAACGCAAGAGAGCTAGACAAATGTCTCATGTACTAAAAGTGGAGGGTTTTAGTAACCTGGTAACATGATTGAGAGACCAGGGGAAAGAGGAAAATAGACGTGTCATATTCAATTTAAAGCTTTTAGGAAAGACTGGCTCTCTCAGGGAGGGCGAGGAAGTTAAGGCTAGCTCTAACATGTGGTGGTGTTCATTGTTAGTGGCTTGCTGTGCAGCAGCGTGATTAGCCTAGTGCCTAGCCTAGCACCTGTTAGCTCAGGCTGTTGGGTTAGCTCTTAGAGTGGAAGGTACACACACAAACACACCCACTAGGATTGAGCGCTGTCCTTTTTCTTCCCCCTCCCCCTCTTTTCTTTCCGTTATTTTCTCCTCGACTTCATGCGTCAGAAAGCACTTTAAGTTCGAGTGAGGGCGCCAGCAAAACAACCCTCTTTGTTTTCTTTCCTCCCTCGTTCTCTCGTCTCTGGCTGAGTTAACTCGATAAAGGTGGGCAGACATATTTTTACTGGCAATTTGACTGGTGAACTCATGGCTACACTCCCAATGGCTGCCTGGTATTCTGATGCAATAATTGCCATGGTATTTTGGAATGTTCTATCAACTGAGGCTGGGTTGCCATGGTAATGTAGAATGTTCATTCAACTGAGGCTGGATTGCCATGGTAATGTAGAATGTTCATTCAACTGAGGCTGGATTGCCATGGTAATGTAGAATGTTCATTCAACTGAGACTGGATTGCCATGGTAATGTAGAATGTTCATTCAACTGAGGCTGGATTGCCATGGTATTGTAGAATGTTCTACCAACTGAGGCTGGATTGCCATGGTAATGTAGAATGTTCATTCAACTGAGGTTGGATTGCCATGGTAATGTAGAATGTTCACTCAAATGGTTCTAACTGATGTGGCTCATAAAAATTGTTGACTCAACAAATCACAGCACACCTGCTTTTACTTCCTGGCATCGGTACACTCAAAATGTCTGCCAGTCCACCCATTTTGTTATCATTCACTTGAAACACCCTTTCTATCCATTCTTACTTCTATGGCTAAACTCTGCCTATTCATTATGATACACTGTACATTTACATTTGGCATTTTAATCATTTAGCAGATGCTCTTACGCAGAGCGACTTACAGTAACAAGTACATATATCTCCATACTTTTTTGTACTGTTCCTCTGTGGGAATCAAACCCACAACCCTGGTGTTGCAAGCACCATGCTCTACCAACTGAGCCACATGGGACCTGTGTGCTTATCCTTCACTTCAATCTACTGTGACCTTCCCGATTCCTGTGGAGAGGAAGGAATAAGAACCACGATGCATAGAAACACCTCTAAACCTTTCTCTTCCTCTCTCGTTTCCACAGCTGAGAGTGATTGTTGTCAAGACAAACTGAAGTGTGCTTTCACAACGTGCTAGCGGAATGGAACTGACCTTGCATGGAGATGCATTATTTTTCAATGAACACATGGAGCCCAGAGTTGATTATCCCTTTCATATCATCTATATAATTTAACACATTTGCCACTAGATATGTGTTCATTTGTCGGTAGAAATGTGTTCAACATCCACAGAAGTAGCTAGCGGAAACTTCTGGAAGATTGCCCATTATTTAGTTTTTCTGGGGACCCAGAAAACGGAGGCAGTGGAAGAACCTATTCAAGCAAGTAAATATATTTTGATAATGATCAAAAACTATGTATTATTAGCAAGCTTTCCACAGAAACATAGTTTGCAGGCTAACTCCAATGTGTTGCTCTCGTAATGTTAGCTGGCTAACTTTACATACTGTATAGCTAGCAATGTAAATAAAATATCACCAGCTTGCTAACTTCATATTAGCTGGTTAGTTATCTTGATATATTTATCATTGTAACTCCAAATGCATTTGTATATAGGTAGCTAACTAACAGCAATGGAAGAGTGTGAAAGGATTAGCTAATGTTAGCACTTCCAGCTGTCAGAGAATGGAGAGTAGGCTACTCTGAATAGGGGGGATATACATGTTTACTTAGTTCACCTTTATTTACATTTGTGGGAGTACATTATGAAACTATTATCCAGGTCCAGTTCCTAGCGAGGAAAAACTGAGGACAGAGAGATATAGCAACATAATATTCAGGGCTGTCTAATTTGATTATAATGAAGCCTGTTTCTTTTGTGATGTTGTCTGTCCTGTCTGCAGAAGTCCGAATGAATGTCCCGAGAGAAAAAGGGTACATCCTTGTATACCATGGAATATGTATACCTAGCGATGTTAGCACCTTTTGTAAACCTAAATACAGTTTAAAAGTCACACACAATGTATAATCCTATTACGACTGGAGCAGACCAACCCTGCTGGGTGGTGCACGCTTCTGTTCCATCCCAGCACTAACACACCTGATTCAATGTATCAAACCTAATTAGTTAATAATCAATGATGATATTAATGGGCTGGAACAGACGTCTTCTTAATCAGTAGATCAGGGATCAGTGGAGCGATGGTGTACATTTCTGGTATGGACTTATTTTATTATACCTGAAGCGATATTTTAGTAAAAAAAATTCTAACCTTTACATATGAGTTAGCTTACTTGTAGACTTTGGAATTATATGAAATAGTAATGTATTTGAAGTTAAGTGTTTAAACTTGTTTTAATTGTTAACTTAACTATTATTTAGGATGAACTAGTGTTGATGTTGATTAATAATCATGTCATGATCCTGCAATAAAGAGAGGAAGGGAATATGTCTCTAATTTGTCTGTGTTTCTGTGTTGTATTATTAGATTATTACTATTTTGTCAACATGTCAGCCATGTGAACCCATTTTGCAGCTGATAATGGCATGTAATGCCAATGCTGTCATAGGCCTACAGTTTTTTTGGGGGTGGAGAACATATAGCTGAACAATATGTAAACAATGTGTGTGAGTTAAGCTTGTCTCTGCTTCAGATGCTCATTGTCAAGGGGTGCATTGCAAATGCCCATAAGACTAATGCCATCATACTGTAGGCCAGTGGATCCCAACTCCGGTCCTCAAGTACCCCCAACAGCACAGTTGGATTGTAGCCCCGGACAAACACACTTTTGTCTGGATTCAACTTGTCAACTAATCATCAGGCCCCAAATAATGAATTGGGTATGTTTGTCCGGGGCTACAACACAAATGTGTGCTGTTAGGGTACTCAAGGACCGGATTATACGGCTTTTAGCCAATCAGCATTCATCATTATATTATTAGAAATTATAAACTGGTGGTTCTAGCCCTGAATGCTGATTGGCTGACACTCGTGGTATATCAGACCCTATACCACGGGTATGACCAAAACAATATATTTTTACTGTTCAAATTACGTTGCTAACCAGTTTATAATATGTAAGGCACCTCAGGGGTTTGTGGTGTACTGTATGGCCAATAAACCATGGCGATTGGCTCTATCCAGGCACTCCGTGCTGCATAACCAGTTCGTGACAGCATTAAGGCATCTCAGGGGTTTGTGGTATATGGCCAATATACCATGGTGAATGGCCGTATCCAGGTACTCCGTGTTGCGTCGTGCCTAAGAACAGCCCTTAGACATGGTGTATTGGCCTTATACCACACCCCCTCTGGCCTTATTATTCTCTACTTCCTGTTCTCCCCTTCTCCATCCCTCTGTCATTCCCTGCACCAGCTTCCACCATCTCTTCTTCAGTGTTTGTCTCCTCTTTCCTCTCCTTAGTTCTGCTAATGGAACAGCTCTTTGTCTGTGAGCTGTAATCTCTTCCGGTGTGGAACACATGCACGCACTCATACGCACGCACGCACACAGAAACACACACACACACACACACACACACACACACACACACACACACACACACACACACACACACACACACACACACACAGGACTCTACCTGTTATAATGACGACATGTCATAGGCCAACTTATTATTTTTCCTGTGCAGCCCGGCCATTGTCATGGCATTTGTCTTTCCCAAGACCTCTCCGTCAAGTATGACGTTCATGCCACAACTTCTCACATTCCGCTTGTTTACAATATTTTCTCTCTGGCTTACTGTTGTTGAAGACATCATACGTTGTTTAGTTCAAAGTTGAGAAGAAATGTTTCCTAGGATGGCAGACTTTTCACTTTTGTCTCAGAAGTTGGTTTGCTCATGATAACCCGATCTTAAAAAGTTGTTTTTTGTTGTGAAGTGAGAGAACAGAGGACAAGAACAGAGACATAATGTATATGACTCTTGATGCAATGTCACTTTGTGTCCAATGTCACTTTGTGTCCAATGGCCTGGCCTCTCTGCTGTTGTATTACAATGCCGGAGCAAGGTTGAAGGGAAATTAAGAGAAGTGTCAGCTGTGATAGTCTGCAGGTTCCCAAGGACTTCTCCAAAGCCTCTTGCGTATGTTTAAGAATCTCTGTATGTGGCCGATTACACTATGTTACCTTAATGGTATAGAACAGACTGGATTCTCACAGATTGAAAAATACATTTGTCCCAGTGTTAAATCTAAAATAATATCAAAATCCTAAGAGGAGTATCATTACTTGATCTACATGCTTCAGATTTCCACACAGACATTCCATTGACTCCAAACGACCAATCAAAGGTCAGAGTTAGCTCAAGTTAGTATTCATCCCTGATTGAGAGACTGAACACTTGATTGGGATATTATAAAGTTTGGCAGAAATGTTGACTACATTTGAAGCCCTTACCCCCCCCTTTCCACCTCTCTGACTTCCTCTGGCTTGCTTCCCTCATTCTGCCAAAACATCGCATCAATTAAAAGCACTATATTTAGTTTTGCCTGTAGCTCAGAATACGACCTCTACCACTCTCCTCAAATCGTGTAATGCTTCCCTTGGTTCCCTCTGTTTAGGCTCAGGCCACACCGAGGTGGGAATTCAGAACAAAAGCCAATTAATCCGAATGTTGTGTTTTTTTTATTTCTCCTCTGTTTCTCGCTCTCTTTCTCTCCCTCTTTCTCTCCTTCTATTTAGTTCTCTCCGGCCGGGGACTTGATCTTTGAGGTGTACCTGGAGAGGAGGGAGCCGGAGAACTGCTGCTTAATCAAGGTAAAGGTGTGTGTGTGTGTGTGTGTGTGTGTGTGTGTGTGTGTGTGTGTGTGTGTGTGTGTGTGTGCGTGTGTGCGTGTGTGTGTGTGTGTGCGTGTGTGTGTGTAAAGGGTGAGAAAGAGGGGGAGTGTATAAGTTGGAGGGAGAGAGCAAGGGATAAAGGGAGTAGAAGGAAAGGAGGTGGAGGGGTGTGTAATGGGGTCTGGGGGAGTTAGAGGTACAGAGCAAGGGATAGATGGAATAGAGAGAGAGAGGGAGTGGAGAAGTGGCGGGCGTGATAGAATAGGGCCGAGACGTTGGTGGTTAAACCTGATGGGATTACTGCCACCGAAATAAATCAAAAGCGAGCTAATCAAAGACACTTCTGATATAATTGTTTGAGTAATTGCGTTTAATCAGAGGCAGTGGTAAGCTGCAGGTAATGGATTTATTTTGCAGGTGTGGAACAGCAGTGGGTTGGAAAAGGGGGGGGGGGGTAAGAGTGGACTGTTTTACGACTCACTGCGACATTAACAGTTATTTTCTTCTCTCTTGCGTCGTGCTTGTTCTTTACTTTCTGTTCACCTCTACACTATGATTACAGAATAGTTTCTGTGCAGACTCTTTCACAAACAGAGGTAGAGTTTTGTGTTCTCCATTTCCAGACTGCAAGTGAGGGAAAATCTTTGACCGTGATACAAATGCCCAACCTTTCCTCCAGTCCCTAATTATCTGATGTGGATAGCTAACAAGCAGGGCTGCAGCCGTTCTATTTAAATGTATTCAATTCAGCAAGTTAATGGACCTTCCATTTTAAGATTGTACTGTGATTTCAGTTCACTTCCTGGGTGAATTTAAATGGACTGCAATGGAAATTAACCCAGTCCCGCTAAGATGTGATTGTTTCCTCTCCTCTCTCTAACATCTTTGTGGTTGTGTTGTGGTAGTTGTCTCCTACCATGAGGTCAGACGAGCTGGCAGAGTCCACGCTGGTTACGAGGAACGTGGTCACGAACCCGGTCGACCTCTGGACCACGTTCGAGGTCATTGAGAACGGAGAACTGGGTATGTGACAACAAAGAGATGATCAACTGGTCATTAAGGCTACATAGAAGCTGTGGAGACAGCATTTCTTTCATGTCTCCAGAGGGAAGGTTTCTGAAGTCAGAAAAACATGGGGTTTCACGAATAGCGAAGGTTAGATAAATGAAATATGTAAATATGTAGACAGTGCTGTAAATAATATCGGGAAGAAGGGAAATAACTTCGCTTATTCCCTCTCGACATTTTTTCAAACTTTTCAAATCAAATCAAATTGTATTTGTCACATACACATGGTTAGCAGATGTTAATATGAGTGCAGTGAAATGCTTGTGCTTCTGGTTCCGACCATGTAGTAATATCTAACAAGTAATCTAACAGTTCCCCAACAACTACCTAATACACACATTTAAAGGGGGTGAATGAGAATATGTATGTATGTATGTATAAATATATGGATGAGTGATGGCCGAGCGGCATAGGCAAGGTGCAGTAGATGGTATGAAATAGATGGTAATGTTAGATATGTAAACATGATTAAAGTGGTATTATTTAAAGTGACTTGTGATCCATTTGTTAAAGTGGCCAGTGATTGGGTCTCAATGTAGGCAGCAGCCTCTCTGAGTTAGTGATGGCTGTTTAGCAGTGTGATGGCCTTGAGATAGAAACTGTTTTTCAGTCTCTCGGTCCCAGCTTTGATGCACCTGTACTGACCTCGCCTTCTGGATGGTAGCGGGGTGAACAGGCAGTGGCTCGGGTGGTTGTTGTCCTTGATGATCTTTTTGACCTTTCTGTGACATCGGGTGGTGTAGGTGTCCTGGAGGGCAGGTAGTTTGCCCCCAGTGATGTGTTGTGCAGACCGCACCACCCTTTGGAGAGCCTTGCGGTTGACGGCGGTGCAGTTGCCGTACCAGGTTCTGATACAGCCCGACAGGATGCTTTCGATTGTGGATCTGTAAAAGTTAGTCAAGGTTTTGGGTGACAAGCCAAATTTCTTCAGCCTCCTGAGGTTGAAGAGGCGCTGTTATGCCACACATTTCAGTTTGTCGTTGATGTGTACACCGAGGAACTTAAAAATTTCCACTTTCTCCACTGCTGTCCCTTCGATGTGGATCATCTACTTAGTTTTGTTGACGTTGAGTGAGAGGTTGTTTGCCTGACACCACACTCCGAGTGCCCTCACCTCCTCCCTGTAGGCTGTCTCGTCGTTGTAGGTAATTAAGCCCGCTACTGTTGTGCCTTCTGCAAACTTGATGATTGAGTTGGAGGCGTGCATGGCCCCGCAGTCGTGGTTGAAAAGGGAGTGTAGGAGGGGGCTGAGCACGCGCCCTTGTGGGTCCCCAGTGTTGAGGAACAGCGAGGTCGAGATGTTGTTTCCTACCTTCACCACCTGGGGGTGACCCGTCAGAAAGTCCAGGACCCAATTGCACAGGGTGGGGTTGAAGCCCAGGGCTTCCAGCATTCTTACAGTGGTTCCTCCTTTAAAAGTTGCGAGCTTACAGCGCTGGACTTAGAGGTACCCAGCGTCACGGCTTCATTGCTCCAGACCACCACAAGGGAGAGTTAGAGCACTCATTATGCATTTGAGTCCCAAGGTTTTTATTTGACCAATCATATCGAATGGTTCCAATGACGAATTTCACACGGGCCACCCATCCCCGATGACTTCAGCAAAGATGGCTGACAAAACATTACGGGGAAGCAAATGTATGTAGTTATAACGTCATAACGAGTCAAGCAAAAAAAATACAATTGTGGAGGAATATGTTAGTTAATGTAGAGACAAACGATTGTGAATTCTTTTTGTCATAAAGTTAATTTACGAAAATCGCTATTTAGCAAGTTTTTTTTCACCCATATCCAATACCAGGTGTATCAAACCCATGCATTATAGCAAGCAGGGAGCAGGTTTCGAACCCTGAACATTCTTGCCCAAAGTCCAGCACGCTAACGACTGTGCCCAAATGTATTAATTGGGGTTGGTGCCGATTGTGGCTAAAAACACTTTGTCAATTGGAATTTTTTAACGTGGGAAGGGGGAAAATCACGATTATTAGTTTTTCACAAGCATAGCTGGATGAGCTATTAGCTGAACAATATACTATTCAACCTTTACTAAAGAATTGTCTAATAGCCGAGCTACAGTTGAAGTTGGAAGTTTACATACACTTAGGTTGGAGTCATTAAAACTTGTTTTTCAACCACTCCACAAATTTCTTGTTAACAAACTATAGTTTTGGCAAGTCAGTTAGGACATCTACTTTGTGCATGACACAAGTCATTTTTTCAACAATTGTTTACAGACAGATTATTTCACTTATACTGTATCACAATTCCAGTGGGTCAGAAGTATTCATACCGTAAGTTGACTGTGCCTTTAAACAGCTTGGAAAATTCCAGAAAATTATGTCATGGCTTTAGAAGCTTCTGATAGGCTAATTGACATAATTTGAGTCAATTGGAGGTATACCTGTGGATGTATTTCAAGGCTACCTTCAAACTCAGTGCCTCTTTGCTCGACATCATGGGAAAATCAAAATAAATCAGCCAAGACCTCAGGAAAAAAAAACTGTAAACCTCCACAAGTCTGGTTCATCCTTGGGAGCAATTTCCAAATGCCTGAAGGTACCACGTTCATAACTACATCAACATCTGCATTTTGAAGAAGTATTTTTTTGTCATTATTTTATTAACCAAATGTGTTTATTTGTTTATTAGGCTACTGTTCAGTCTACAATACATACTGTAGTTAACATGGGACTCTTTCAAAATGCAGATGTTGATGTAGTTATGGATCCATAACAAATTACTATGGGAATAAATATCACTGATTTACAGAAATATTGTAACAAAGTTGTCTAATGAAGGCAAACCATTTAGGATCCTCCAATCCTGTAGCCTACTCCCTACCGTCACATTGTACAGCGCCATATTTTCCATTCCATCCTAACGGAAACACTGAGGGTTTCGTTTTTCATTTTTCTCTGAATAGAAACACCATAATATTATCAAATTAATTAAGCCACATTTCTTAAAATCAATCCAATATAGTATGTTATTACAAAAAAGGTTTTAAATTCTCTGGTAATGCCAATACGGAATATGATCAAATTCTTCTCAAAGATGCCCTAGGGTGGTCAAACTAGCAATAACTTGCAGTAACAGAAAAATTGTCTGAGAATGAAATGATGTGCCACAGAATGCTGCGGCAGCATGCAAGGTGTGCCACCGTATGATGCAACTTTTAAAGGAGGAACCACTGTACATAGCTATTCTTCTAGTCCAGATGGGATAGGGCAGTGTGCAGTGTGATGGTGATTGCATCATCTGTGGACCTGTTAGGGCGGTGTGCAAACTGAAGTGGGTCTAGGGTGGCCTGTAAGGTGGAGGTGATATGATCCTTGACTAGTCTCTCAAATCCCTTCATGATGACAGAAGAGAGTACTACGGGGTGGTAGTCATTTAGTTCAGTTATATTTGACTTCTTGGGTACAGGAACAATGGTGGCCACCTTAAAGCATATGGGGACATTAAACTGGGAAAGGGAGAGATTGAATATGTCAGTAAACACACCAGCCAGCTTGTCTGCGCATGATCTGAATACGCGGCTAGGGATGCCGTCTGGGCCAGCAGCCTTGCGAGGGTTAACACGTTTAAATGTTTTACTCACGTCGGCCACGGAGAAGGAGAGGGGGGGGGGGGGGCAGTTCTTGTTAGCGGGCTGCGACGGTGGCACTGTATTATCCTCGCAGCGGGTAAAGAAGGTGTTTAGTTTGTCTGGAAGCGTGACGTCGTTGTCTGTGACATGGCTGGTTTCATTTTTGTAGTCCATGATTTCCTGTAGACCCTTCCACGTACGTCTCGTGTCTGAGACGTTGAATTGCAATTCCACTTTGTACCTGTACCAGCATTTCGCTTGTTTGATTGCCTTGCGGAGGGAATAACTACGCTGTTTATATTCAGCCATTTTCCCAGACCTCTTTCCATGGTTAATGCGGTGGTTTGCGCTTTCAGTTTTGCGCGAATGCTGCAATCTTTCCACGGTTTCTGGTTAGGGTAGGTTTTAATAGTCACAGTGGGTAAAACATCTCCAATGCACTTTCTTATAAATTCACTCACAGAGTCAACGTATTGGTTGATGTTATTCTCTGAGGCTGACTGGAACATATTCCAGTCCACGTGATCTAAACAATCTTGAAGCGCGGATTCCGATTGGTCAGACCAGCGTTGAATGGTTCTAGTCACTGGTACATCCTATTTGAGTTCCTGCCTATAAGACAGTAGGAGCAAGATGGCGTCGTGGTCGGATTTGTCGAAGGGAGTTAGAGTAGCAGTGGTCGAGTGTATTACCCCTACATGTACTGCAATCAATATGCTGATAGAATTTAGGTAACCTTGTTCTCAAAACAGGTAAAATAAATGCAGCCTCAGGTTATATGGTTTCCAGTTTACATAGAGTCCTGTGAAGTTCCTTTAGTGCCATCTTGGTGTCTGCTTGAGGGGGAATGTATACAGCTGTGACGATAACTAACGAGAATTATCTTGGAAGGTAATATGGCAGGCATTTGATTATGAGGAATTCTAGGTTGGGTGAGCAGAAGGACTTGAGTTCCTGTATGTTGTTATGATACACCATGAGTCTTTAATCATGAAGCATACACCCCTGCCCTCCCTCTTCCCAGAGAGATGTTTATCTCTGTCGGCACGATGCATGGAGAAGCATCTCTTCCCGAGAGAGCCATGTTTTCGTGAAACAGAGAATGTTACAATCTCTGATGTCTCTCTGGGAGGCAACTCTTGCTCGAATTTCGTCTACCTTTTTGTCAAGAGACTGGACATTGGCGAGTAGTATACTCGGGAGCGGTGGGCGATCTGCACGTCTACAGAGCCTGATCAGGAGGCCGCTCCGTCTGCCCCTTCAGCGGCGCCGTTGTTTTGGGTCGGCTTCTGGGATTAGATCCATTGTCCTGGGTGGTGGTCCAAACAGAGCATCCGTTTCGGGAAAGTCGTGTTCCTGGTCATAATGTTGGCGTTGCTCTTATATCCAATAGTTCTCCCCGGCTGTATGTAATACGCCTTATGATTTCCTGGGGTAACAATGTAAGAAATAATACATAAAAAAAAAAAATACTGGATAGATTCCTAAGGACTCGAAGCACGGCGATCATCTCTGTCGTCAAGGACTCGAAACGAGGCGATCATCTCTGTCGTCGCCATCTTTTCTCCTAACTGAACTGTCATCTGTTTGTACATCCAATTAGTAATGGATGTCACCTGTCTGTACATTGAATTAGAGATGGATGTCACCTGTCTGTACATTGAATTAGAGATGGATGTCACCTGTCTGTACATTGAATTAGAGATGGATGTCACCTGTCTGTACATTGAATTAGAGATGGATGTCACCTGTCTGTACATTGAATTAGAGATGGATGTCACCTGTCTGTACATTGAATTAGAGACGGATGTCACCTGTCTGTACATTGAATTAGAGATGGATGTCACCTGTCTGTACATTGAATTAGAGATGGATGTCACCTGTCTGTACATTGAATTAGAGATGGATGTCACCTGTCTGTACATTGAATTAGAGATGGATGTCACCTGTCTGCACATTGAATTAGAGATGGATGTCACGTGTCTGCACATTGAATTAGAGATGGATGTCACCTGTCTGTACATTGAATTAGAGATGGATGTCACCTGTCTGTACATTGAATTAGAGATGGATGTCACCTGTCTGTACATTGAATTAGAGATGGATGTCACCTGTCTGTACATTGAATTAGAGATGGATGTCACCTGTCTGTACATTGAATTAGAGATGGATGTCACCTGTCTGTACATTGAATTAGAGATGGATGTCACCTGTCTGTACATTGAATTAGAGATGGATGTCACCTGTCTCTACATTGAATTAGAGATGGATGTCACCTGTCTCTACATTGAATTAGAGATGGATGTCACCTGTCTGTACATTGAATTAGAGATGGATGTCACCTGTCTGTACATTGAATTAGAGATGGATGTCACCTGTCTGTACATTGAATTAGAGATGGATGTCACCTGTCTGTACATTGAATTAGAGATGGATGTCACCTGTCTGCACATTGAATTAGAGATGGATGTCACCTGTCTGCACATTGAATTAGAGATGGATGTCACCTGTCTGTACATTGAATTAGAGATGGATGTCACCTGTCTGTACATTGAATTAGAGATGGATGTCACCTGTCTGTACATTGAATTAGAGATGGATGTCACCTGTCTGTACATTGAATTAGAGATGGATGTCACCTGTCTGTACATTAAATTAGAGATGGATGTCACCTGTCTGTACATTGAATTAGAGATGGATGTCACCTGTCTGTACATTGAATTAGAGATGGATGTCACCTGTCTGTACATTGAATTAGAGATGGATGTCACCTGTCTGTACATTGAATTAGAGATGGATGTCACCTGTCTGTACATTGAATTAGAGATTGATGTCACCTGTCTGTACATTAAATTAGAGATGGATGTCACCTGTCTGTACATTGCATTAGTAATGGATGTCATCTGTCTGTACATTGAATTAGAGATGGATGTCACCTGTCTGTACATTGAATTAGAGATGGATGTCACCTGTCTGTACATTGAATTAGAGATGGATGTCACCTGTCTGTACATTGAATTAGAGATGGATGTCACCTGTCTGTATATCCAATTAGTGATAGATGGGTGTTTGACGGCCAGGACACTGTTTCAAAGGCTGTTCTCATTCGGTCACATTTTCCTCATCTCAAGGTATCATGATCAGAAGATTAGGCTGTTGAAGTATCTCAGTTATGAACTAGTGTATGTAGTAGTATCTCAGTAATCATGTAGTGTATGTAGTAATATCTCAGTTATGAACTAGTGTATGTAGTAATTTCTCAGTAATGAAGTAGTGTATGTAGTAATATCTCAGTAATCAACCAGTGTATGCAGTAATATCTCAGTAATGAACCGGTGTATGCAGTAATATCTCAGTAATGAACCGGTGTATGTAGTAATATCTCAGTAATGAAGTAGTGTATGCAGTAATATCTCAGTAATGAACCGGTATATGCAGTAATATCTCAGTAATGAAGTAGTGTATGCAGTAATATCTCAGTAATGAACCGGTGTATGTAGTAATATCTCAGTAATGAAGTAGTGTATGCAGTAATATCTCAGTAATCAGCCGGTGTATGTAGTAATATCTCAGTAATGAAGTAGTGTATGTAGTAATATCTCAGTAATCAACCAGTGTATGCAGTAATATCTCAGTAATGAACCGGTGTATGCAGTAATATCTCAGTAATGAAGTAGTGTATGCAGTAATATCTCAGTAATGAACCGGTGTATGTAGTAATATCTCAGTAATGAAGTAGTGTATGCAGTAATATCTCAGTAATCAGCCGGTGTATGTAGTAATATCTCAGTAATGAAGTAGTGTATGTAGTAATATCTCAGTAATCAACCAGTGTATGCAGTAATATCTCAGTAATGAACCGGTGTATGTAGTAATATCTCAGTGATGAACCGGTATATGCAGTAATATCTCAGTAATGAAGTAGTGTATGTAGTAATATCTCAGTAATGAACCGGTGTATGCAGTAATATCTCAGTAATGAAGTAGTGTATGTAGTAATATCTCAGTAATGAACCGGTGTATGCAGTAATATCTCAGTAATGAACCGGTGTATGCAGTAATATCTCAGTAATGAAGTAGTGTATGTAGTAATATCTCATTAATGAACCGGTGTATGTCGTACTATCTCAGTAATGAACCGGTGTATGTCGTACTATCTCAGTTATGAACCGGTGTATGCAGTAATATCTCAGTAATGAAGTAGTGTATGTCGTACTATCTCAGTTATGAACCGGTGTATGTAGTAATATCTCAGTAATCAACTGGTGTCCGTGGCTGTAGAAGTGAAGAGATCAGCTCAACATCATTCGGTTGATGATACTATGGTGATTCATTAATATCATCGTCGTCATATGTCATAAATTAGCCATTTCCCCTTTTCTTGAATCGCGAGTTGAGATTATTATTATACTGTAACACCTCTGCATTTAGTGTTAATGATGAATATTAATTAATGGGATTATAGTTCTAGTAGCCTTAACTGGCATTGCTGTGTACTTTTTTACCAGTTCACAGAGAGTTTGCGTGTTCCCCCCCTTTCAAAGTTACCTTGGTCAGGTTTTTTCCTTTGCAAAAATAATAATAATGTGGTACACGGGGAACATAGAGCATATTTGATGATGGTTCAACATTTTTCCCTGCTGGAGACAACAGATTTGCTATTGCGTTGGAACATCCCAGATCGCTTAGCTGTTCAAAAGCTGCTGTTGTGACACATTTTATGCTAATGACTGATAAAGGGGAAAGGGGAAGAAGTGGAAGTGTAAGATAATTACGCATTTTGATGGTTAACCGTAGATAAACAGTGTTATCGGTAGCGATTGGGGAAGCTAATATTTGGGGTGTGAGAATGAGTAACTAATTCCTTTCGCCTGAGTCTGCACAGATCCCCGAGCAAAGATAAGCTAATCTGTTCTAAATAAGTTACGCACCCGGGATTTTTTTTTGTTTCCCTCGGATATGAAAAACTATTAACAGGGTGTGCAGAGATTGATACAATACAGGGGGGCGGGGGGAGGTGGGTACACGTGATTTTAGCTGATGGTATGTACTGTTACCCTGCTCACACATCAAGCAGGGCGAGGATAATAGGCCTATTTTGCACTTGAGTGTGTTTTCTAATCATGTTCAGATTTGCAGAGGATAATTTAACTACACAATTATAAAAATCGGGGAGGAAAAACAACAACCTATTGATAATGGATTTTTCCTGATGGCGTTTTAGACAGTTATAGTTCCGTGATAATGAAGATTGTGCAATCGTTTTTTGAGAAAATGTACAGCTGAACCACATCGGTCAGGATTGTGTTGAAAACATTCTAAACTGCGAGGGTAATATTTTCAGATTTACAGACACAACCATAGACCTTAAATAGTCTTACACTTAGTTATAGATGAAAAACGGATTTGTTGTCTCTGTTACAAAATTGTAGACACAACACTCTGACTACCAGACACAACACACTGACTAATAGACACAACACACTGACTAGCAGACACAACACACTGAATAGCAGACACAACACAGTGACTAGCAGACACAACACACTGACTAGCAGACACAACACACTGACTACCAGACACAACACACTGACTTGCAGACACAACACACTGACTTGCAGACACAACATACTGACTACCAGACACAACACACTGACTACCACACACAACACAGTGACTTGTAGACACAACACACTGACTTGTAGACACAACACACTGACTCGCAGACACAACATACTGACTTGTAGACACAACACACTGATGTATTTTGTCTTTGTAACAGAACGCCCATTACACTACAAAGAGAAGGTTCTGGAGCAGGTGCTGGAGTGGAGCACTCTAGATGACCCCAGCTCCGCCTTCCTCGTCATCAAAAAGTTTGGAGAAGACAAAATGGCAGACACTCTCCCAGGTACAACATGCAGTTAGATGGATGATATCTGAAAGCACCATCATGCTCACAATATAGCTGAGAAGGTGTCAAAGCAGCTTTTGTACTCCAGCATTTCACACTGAAAATGGCACTGATTGAGCTAACAGGCGTCTGTTTCTATGAACACAGTTTCCTTATGGAGAGAATTTTCCACACAGATACACAATACTGTACTAAAGACCTCGATGGATGCTAAGAATGAAAGACTCTCTCTCTCTCACTCTTTCACTCTCTCACTCTTTCACTCTCTCTCTCTCTCCCTCTCTCTCTCTCTCTCTCAGCATCAGTCCTTTTATCCATTCCATAATTTCAGAACCAAATTATTAATTAATGTGTTATTAGATTAGTATAAGGAACAGTTTAGCAATACATTACAGATTGATTTATTGATGTTATGAATAGTAATTTCTCACCTCTTCCAGCCATTAGTGATATCTCTGTGCCTGTTAAAAAGGCTATTATTGAACATTGTTATAACAAGTAACCTTTTCTCATCACGATTTAACCTCAAAGCAAATGACCATTGATGCATGATACTCTACACCTACAGTATGTCATCAATAGACTCTTACAGCAAATCATACAATCGCAAACATGCATTCATAATTGTGATGAGTTTCTTCCATCTCTCATATTCCAAGGGGTGGGGAAGATCTGCTAATTGCATATTGTTGGATTTCACCTTCAGGCAGAAAGCAAAAACAGTTTATGAGAGGGGAACAGGTGAAGTTCAAGGATGGGTCCTCCAAGCTGCTTTCTGGACATAAATTCCAGGACAGATATGTCATCCTCCGAGATGACAAGCTGCTACTGTACAAAGAGATGAAAGTGAGTGGGCTCGTGTGTGTGTGTGTTGTATTTGCCTGTGCATTTTAATTTGTTTGGCAATTACATACTGTTTACAGCACGCACAAAATGAGGCGCTTTTCTGCTTTCAATTGTTCTCCTCATTCGCCGAAAGGAAAGCACCCCCCCATTTACCTTTTCATTTTGATATTAAAGGAACTGCAAACTGTCTCCATCCACACACACACACACACACACACACACACACACACACACACACACACACACACACATACTTCCCACCCCCACACACAGACACACACACACACACACACACACACACACACTTCCCACCCCCACACACAGACACACACACACTCAGACAGAGAAGTGTTCCAGTATGTGAAACCCCCCCCAGCTCCCTGGCTTTATGTTAGAACCAGGACACAGGACTGTACATGGTGTGTATGTGCAGGGGCAACAAGCCTCCCCTGAGGCCCCTCTCTTAGCTCCAGTCCAGATGTGGTTTGTAAAGGAGTGTGAAGACGAGTTAATAATGGATGGAGGTGGATGGAAGGAGAGATGAATGGGAGGTTGTTCTTTCCTTAATGATTGTAATATCAGGCTGCTTTGCAATGTGGCTTATTACCACGCGAAGAAGATTTCAATTAGCAGTGTAGCGGAAATTTTATTGATATTCTGAGAGGCGTTTCTTTTTTTGTGTGTGTGTGTGTGTGTGCGGCGATAAGCAAATGTTAAGTGTTGGATAGGTTGGTGTCAGGCAGAAGAGTAATGCCTAAGGCCCGGAATTGCCAGGGACCTCACGATACGATATCACAATACTTAGGTGCCGATACGATATGTATTGCTATTCGATACTGTGATTTTGTTGCGTGTCGATGTGCCAAACATATTGCTCACTACACAGTATGTCTGCTGCAGAGAGACGAGAGAAAGCATGAGGAAATGTGACCGACCGCTTCGATTCGGTCTTATGTAGCAACATTTGAAATTGTGTTTTTTTCATTGGACAAAATTAGAGACTCAGAGCTAGAAAATGTTATATCATACACTGCAGTTGAGGAACAATGGGAAAGTAATTCTGCTTTGAAAGTTGATAAACTTGTAAACCCACTTTAAGAAAATGACCCTTCAATGTTTTGGTGCACCTACTGGAGAGCTTGTTTTGTCTACACCCATTCAGCATTGTTCACACCCTCTTAAGCCTTAGCCCCACCCATCTCTTTAAGGATTCACAAGTGAGGCAATGTGGTGAACACACGCTACATCAAATAAAATCTACTTTTATTTGTCACATGCACAGGATACAGAAGGTGTAAATGGTACAGTGAAGAGGTTACTTGCAACAGTAGCAATATCAAAAACAGGAAGTGTCCAGAAAAAATATTTTCTGAGTATTTTATCATTGTTACCCGACACACTTGTCTAAATTGATGGGCCCTGTGAAAGAAATGCTATAACCCCCAGCCACATCTAGCTAAGTGGATGGGTCACTATTGTCTAGACATGTTCACATGTTCATGAAATACAATAGATGGTTGTAATCACCCCCAGACACACCATAACTTAACCTCTAACGAGCCTCAACCCCGGATCCGGGATCACCCCCCACCCCCCCCACACTGATTAGCATCGCTAGCATAGCGTCACAATTAAATAGTAGCATCTAAATATCATTAAATCACAAGTCCAAGCCACCTAATGAAAGATACAGATCTTGTGAATAAAGCCACCATTTCAGATTTTTAAAATGTTTTACAGGGAAGACACAATATGTAAATCTATTAGCTAACCACGTTAGCAAAGGACACGATTTTTTTACTCCCAACAGCTTTTTCCTGCGTCAGTAGCTATCACTAATTCGACTAGATAAAAATATATATAGCCACTAACCAAGAAACAACTTCATAATATGACAGTCTGATAACATATTTATGGTATAGCATAGTTTTTTTGGGGAAAAATGTGCATTTTTCAGGTATAAATCACAGTTCTACATTGCAGCTGCAATCTGAAATAGTGCTGACCCAGCCAGAACAATTACAGAGACCAACGTCATATAACGAATTACTCATCTTAAAACATTTCAGAAAAATACACAGCGTACAGATATTGAAAGCCCAACATCTGGTGAATCCAAACAATATTTCAGATTTATTAAATGTTTTATAACGAAAACAAAATGTAGCGCTAAATTAGCATAGCTATACAAGGCAGATTCGGCTAGGCGCCCACGGTCAGTTCACATGCACAACAGATATGATATAACATCGTAAATTGGGTCTTACTATGGCTGATCTTTCATCAGAATGTTGATCAAAGTGTCCTTTGTCAAGATGAGTCGTTGGTTCCGTTCAGAAATCTTCCTTTCCCACTCCATTTAGCACAGGTACCGGTCGAGTGGCACAGATCTCTCAAATGTAAATAAATTGTGACAACGGAACACCGCAAAACTCCCAAAAAAATTCAAATAATCTGATTAAACTATATTGAAAAAACATACATTACGATGATATGGTCACATGTATCAAACAAAATTCGACACGGAGATAGTTTTCATCCATAACGCCAGCAAAACAGTACACAATCGCAGCTCCAACTCGTGCGAATCAGCAAACCGGAAGTTGTCGGTCACGCCAAAGAAATAGGTCTTATTTCACGTCAGTACCAGATAAACAAAGAATTTCTCCTCTGACGTCTTCTTGACACCCAGAGGAAGGCGAATGAGGTGTGTTTCGGGTCATAGGGGGCACGACCATATATAGGCAGAGCTTTGAAGCCAGCATAACACATCTTGATTTTATGTTCTTGGTCATGGAAAGTGCTGTGAAATGACTTCTGTATCACTCAGAGACAAAATTGAAACGGTTTTAGAAACTAGAGATTGTTTTCTTTCCAATGGTATTATTTATATGCATGTAGTAAGAGCAATAATTGAATAAGAGGCAGTTTAATCTGTTGAGCAAATTATGCTAATGGGAAAATAGCACCCCCTGTATTCTCAAGAAGTTAATGGGTCATGTAATCATCTGGTGAAGTGGAGTCTTTGTTTAGACATGTTAGCTAGCTAGCTAGCTAAACAATGACCTGGCATAATACCAACTACTAAATACAGTGCCTTCCGAAAGTATTCATCCCCCTTGGTGTTTTTCCTATTATGTTGCGTTACAACCTGTAATTTAAATTGATTTTTATTTGGATGTCATGAAATGGGCATACACAAAATAGTCAAAATTGGTGAAGTGAAATGAAAAAAATTACTTGTTTAAAAAATTTCTACAAATTAGGAAAACTGAATAGTGATGCATGCATATGTAATCACCCCTTTGCTATGAAGCCCCTAAATAAGATCTGGTGCAACCAATTACCTTCAGAAGTCACATAATTAGTTAAATCAAGTCCACCTGTGTGTGTCCACCTAAGTGTCACATGATCTCAGTATATATACACCTGTTCTAAAAGGCCCCAGAGTCTGCAACACCACTAAGCAAGGGGCACCACCAAGCAAGCGGCACCATGATGTACAGATCAGGGTTGAGTTATTAAAAAATAACCGAAAATTTGAACATCCCACGGAACACCATTAAATCCATTATAAAAAAAATGGAAATCAAATCAATTTGATTTATAAAGCCCTTCTTACATCAGCTGAAAGAATATGTCACCACAACAAACCTGCCAAGAGAGGGCCGCCCACCAAAACTCACGGACCAGGTAAGGAGGGCATTAATCAGAGAGGCAACAAAGAGACCAAAGATAACCCTGAAGGAGCTGCAAAGTTCCACAGCAGAGATTGGAGTATTTGTCCATAGGACCACTTTAAGCCGTACACTCCACAGAGCTAGGCTTTACTGAAGAGTGGCCAGAAAAAAGCCATTGCTTAAATAAAAAATAAGTAAACACATTTGGTGTTTGCCAAAAGGCAGACTCCCAAAACATATGGAAGAACGTACTCTGGTCAGATGAGACAAAACTTTTGTTTTTTGGCAATTAAGGAAAATGCAATGTCTGGTGCAAACCCAACACCTCTCATCACCCCGAGAACACCATCCCCACAGTGAAGCATGGTGGTGGCAACATCATGCTCTGGGGAAGTTTTTCAGTGGCAGGGACTGGGAAACTGGTCAGAATTGAAGGAATGATGGATGGCGCTAAATACAGGGAAATTCTTGAGGGAAACCTGTTTCTGTTTCCAGATATTTGAGACTTGGGCGGATGTTCATCTTCCAGCAGGACAATGACCCGAAGCATACTGCTAAAGCAACACCCGAGTGGTTTGAGAGGAAACATATCAATGTCTTGGAATGGCCTAGTCAAATCCCAGACCTCAATCCAATTGAGAATCTGTGGTATGACTTAAAGATTTCTGTACACCAGCAGAACCCATCCAACTTGAAGGAGGTGGAGCAGTTTTGCCTTGAAGAATGGGCAAAAATTCCAGTGCCTAGATGTGCAAAGCTTATAGAGACATACCCCAAGAGACTTGTGGCTGTAATTACTGCAAAAGATGGCTCTACAAAGTATTGACTTTGGGGGGGGGGGGGGGGGGGGGGGGGGTTGAAAAGTTATGCACGCTCAAGTTTTCTGTTTTTTTGTCTTATTTCTTGTTTGTTCCACAATAAAAAATAATTTGCATCTTCAAAGTGGTAGGCATGTTGTGTAAATCAAATGATACAAACCCTTAAAATGAATTTAATTCCAGGTTGTAAGGCAACAAAATAGGAAAAATGCCAAGGTGGTGAATACTTTTGAAAGCCCCTATACAAACATTGTCATAGCTGTAGTATGACTCTGCAGGTAGCTAAAGCTAACAAACTAGGTTCAATGTTAGCTATCTAACATTAGGCTATAACTAGCAATGCAAATTAAGTTCGGATTCTAAGTTCGGATTCTAATATAACATTTATTCGCTAACTAGTGTTACGCTTTAACTTGCAATAAAAACGACTTCCCGACAAAATGTTTAAATAATATCTGAAAATGTAGCTAGACTCTCATCCGTATACATGGGTGAATGCGTCACGGCAGACTGGAACCATTTAACCTGTCTAGGACTGGGGTGCCGCTAGCGGCAACCCCCCCCCCCCCCCCACTGAAAAGCCAGGGCGCGAAATTCAAAAAAAATATTTTTTTAAAATATTTAACTTTCACACATTAACAAGTCCAATACAGCTAATGAAAGATACAGATCGTGTGAATCCAGCCAACATGTCCGATTTTTAAAATGTTTTACAGGGAAGACACAATATGTAAATCTATTAGGTAAACACCTTAGCAAAAGAGACCATTTTTTCTTTGTCCACCAACACCACTAGCTATCACCAATTCGGCTAAACTAAGATATTGATAGCCACTAACCAAGAAAAAACCTCCTCAGATGACAGTCTGATAACATATTTATGGTATAGGATAGGTTTTGTTAGAAAAATGTGAATATTTCAGGTAGATATCATAGTTTACAATTGCACCCACCGTCACAAATCGACTAGAATAAATAGATAGAGCAACGTGTCTTACCTAATTACTAATCATAAAACATTTCGTAAAAATACACAGCATACACTAATCGAAAGACACAGATCCTGTGAATACAGACAATATTTCAGATTTTCTAAGTGTCTTACAGCGAAAACACAATAAATCGTTATATTAGCATACCACATATGCAAACGTTACCCCAGCATTGATTCTAGCCAAAGAGCGCGATAACGTCAACATCGCCAAAAGATATTAATTTTTTCACTAACCTTCTCAGAATTCTTCAGATGACACTCCTGTAACATCATATTACAACATACATATACAGTTTGTTCGAAAATGTGGATATTTAGCCACCAAAATCGTGGTTATACAATGAGAAAAGTAGCCGAGCTGGTCAGAAAATGCCGTGCTCCATATTAGACAGTGATCTAGTCGTATACATAAATACTCATAAACGTGACTAAAAAATATAGGGTGGACAGCGATTGATAGACAATTTAATTCTTAATACAATCGCGGAATTACATTTTTTAAATTATCCTTACTTTTCAATACAGTTTGCGCCAAGCGAAGCTACGTCAAAAAAGATGGCGTCCTAAGCCACTAACATTTTTCGACAGAAACACGATTTATCATAATAAATTGTTCCTACTTTGAGCTGTTCTTCCATCAGAATCTTGGGCAAAGAATCCTTTCTTGGGTCTAATCGTCTTTTGGTCGAAAGCTGTCCTCTTGCCATGCAGAAATGCACATTGCGTTCGGCATGAACTGGAACGGTGCCCAGAGATTCACAGTGGCTCAGAAATAAATGTCCCAAAATCGCACTAAACGGATATAAATTGCTATAAAACGCTTTAAATTAACTACCTTATGATGTTTTTAACTCCTATAACGAGTAAAAATATGACCGGAGAAATATAACAGGCTACACTAATGCTTGGAAAAACAGTAGGTCGGTATCCTCCGCGCGCATGACGCACCTAGAAAAGAGGTCCTACCTACAGGATTTTTTCATTTATAGTGGCTGTGATTGGGCAATCGATACCATTCAAAGCGTCATCACGTAAAGGCATCCAGGGGAAGACGTAAGCAGTGTCCGTATACTAATAGGAATAACAGTGGCCTTAAAACTGACTCCAGAACAGGGGCCAAAATGTGTGAAATCTGACTCCATGTCAGGGAAATTGCTGTAGAATGAGTTCTGTTCCACTTAGAGACAAAATTTCAACGGCTATAGAAACTATAGACTGTTTTCTATCCAATAATAATAATAATATGCATATTGTACGATCAAGAAGTTTGTAGGAAGCCGTTTCAAAAATTACACGATTTCCATAAATAGTGACAACAGCACCCCCTAGCCTTAACAGGTTTTAACTCTGTTTTGTTTGTAGCTACATCTTGTTTGGCCAGCATTGTGTCAAGTCACTCCGGTTCACATTGACCACGGCGTGTGCAGAATGTAGCCCATCCCTTTTTCCAGCTGATCTGTCGATAGTTTTTGTAATTCTCGATGGCTAACGTTATATCTTTCAAAAACAGCACAGTAGAAAGGACTGTCAACGCATACTGAACAGCTCACGTTATAGACAAAAGCATGCTACATGGCAGACCAATCCAAACTCATCTCCCGGCATGTCCAGGCCATCCATTATCTCAGCCAATCATGGCTAGCGGGAAGGTTTCTGGCTTTTTCCATGGCTAAACCAACTAGGCTCGTAATTGAACAATTTTATTCGCATTTATGGATGTAATACACATTTGTTAATAAGGCAAATTAAAGTTCACAAGTTCAAGAAGGCATTTCTGTTCCAAAACACATTTTGATTAAAAAAACATTATGTTTATGTTCAAATGCCTCTCCTGTGAAGTAGTGATGTGAAACATATGCCTAGTCTCCTGAAACGACTCACAAATTCATTTTGATCAGTCGGAAATAAAAGTGGTGAAAACATGTTGGCGAACAACCTATATGATGAAAATACAGGATGCTTGGTGCAGGTACAGCCGACAAGCTAACGATACTTACAATAGCACAATTTAAATGTAAAAAAAATAATTTGTCTTTATTTATTTATTATCTAATATTGGAGTCAATTATCGCTACAATATCGTCCAAAAAATAATATTGCGATATGTAACTGTATCAATATTTTCTTCCATCCAATTATTCTCTGGTACTGATTGTTTTTTGGAAAGCGTCTGTTTGGACTGCCTGTCTTGTTGAGACCCCAACAGGTAGTCTCATGACACTTTTGCAAAAAAAAGGCTCTTGCTATTTGGATTGCTTGAAACTGCCTACTTCCCTTGTCTGACTGACTTCCTGTTTGTTCAAGAGCACTAAGCCAGAGAGAGAGGTCCCACTGAAGTTAGTCAAGTGTTACCTAGGACTGAAGAAGAAGCTCAAACCACCCACCAGGTAAATATCACTGATACTTATCACATATACCTTATCAAAGTGTAAATAATATATCTAAAAGTGTTATTAAGATAGATTCATCATTATTAGTACTGGTCTTCTTTACTGTGTTATTTTGTCTCTCATGATGTGAGTTGCTCACCCCCCCCCCAAAATATGTAACGCCTTCTCTTTTTGTTCCGAGTGCCTCAACATCAAGGCTATCCAAACCACTCCTAACACCCTCACAATAACACCATTGATTAATTAAATGTACACTGGACAAAAATATAAACGCAACATGTAAAGTGTTGGTCCGATGTTTCATGAGCTGAAATAAGAAATCCCAGAAATGTTCCATATTCACAAAAAAGCTTATTTCTCTGAAATGTGTTGCTCAAATGTCTTTATATCCCTTTGCCAAGATAATCCATCCACCTGACAGGTGTGGCATATCAAAAAGCTGATTAAAAATCCTGATCATTACACAGTACCAATTTTTGTCCAGCTTCCTCCGAATAGAGAAATATTGCTGCCACTTTATTTTATTTTCCTAATCTTGTATTATTGTAATTTATGACTCATGTCAAGCCAGCTGCATTTTGTTGGCATGAGAAGGAGGAAAAGGCACAAGCCAACCCAATGTTTCATGTTACCCAATTAACAAGCCAACCCAATGTTTCATGTTACCCAATTAACAAGCCAACCCAATGTTTCATGTTACCCAATTAACAAGCCAACCCAATGTTTCATGTTACCCAATTAACAAGCCAACCCAATGTTTCATGTTACCCAATTAACAAGCCAACCCAATGTTTCATGTTACCCAATTAACAAGCCAACCCAATGTTGTATGTTACCCAGTTAACAAGCCAACCCAATGTTTTATGTTACCCAATTAACAAGCCAACCCAATGTTTCATGTTACCCAATTAACAAGCCAACCCAATGTTTCATGTTACCCAAATAACAAGCCAACCCAATGTTTCATGTTACCCAATTAACAAGCCAACCCAATGTTCCATGTTACCCAATTAGCATTTCTCATAATTTTGGTTCGTCGGAATTAGAGTTGGTGGGGAGTTTACAATGTGATTGTCTGTGTTTTCAGTCCTGGAGGGGAGAAAGAGCGGATGAGAGAAAGGGAGGAGGGAGATAGTGAAAAGGAGAAACGAGATGAAGGAGAAATGGAGTGGTGGTGTGAGGAAAGATTGTGTCAGTTGAGAGAAAGAGAGAGAGAGAGACTGGGAGGAATGGAGGGAGTCAGAGAGGCTGGGAGGAATGGAGGGAGTCAAAGAGAGACTGGGAGGAATGGAGGGAGTCAAAGAGAGAAAGAGAAAGCGAGGCTGGGAGGAATGGAGGGAGTCAGAGAGACAGAGAGACTGAGTGGAACAGAGAGTCAAAGAGAGAGACAGAGAGAGAGAGGCTGGGAGGATGGAGGGAGTCAAAGAGAGACTGGGAGGAATGGAGGGAGTCAAAGAGAGAGAGAGAGAGGTTGGGAGGAATGGAGGGAGTTAACGAGAAAGAGAGGGAGGAATGAGGGAGTCGAAGAGACAGAAAGAGACTAAAACACATAATTAAGAACAGGCCGACCTGAGAAAGGGCTTGGAGGAGGATGAATGGGCTGGGTTAGCTAGCAGGGAGTTTAGATAGGCTACAAGCTTGGAGGAGGTTGGATGGGCTGGGTTAGCTAGCAGGGAGTTTAGATAGGATACAAGCTTGGAGGAGGTTGGATGGGTTAGCTAGCAGGGGGTTTAGATAGGATACAGGCTTGGAGGAGGTTGGATGGGTTAGCTAGCAGGGAGTTTAGATAGGATACAGGCTTGGAGGAGGTTGGATGGGTTAGCTAGCAGGGAGTTTAGATAGGATACAAGCTTGGAGGAGGTTGGATGGGTTAGCTAGCAGGGGGTTTAGATAGGATACAGGCTTGGAGGAGGTTGGATGGGTTAGCTAGCAGGGAGTTTAGATAGGATACAGGCTTGGAGGAGGTTGGATGGGTTAGCTAGCAGGGAGTTTAGATAGGATACAGGCTTGGAGGAGGTTGGCTGGGTTAGCTAGCAGGGAGTTTAGATAGAATACAGGCTTGGAGGAGGTTGGATGGGCTGGGTTAGCTAGCAGGGAGTTTAGATAGGATACAAGCTTGGAGGAGGTTGGATGGGTTAGCTAGCAGGGGGTTTAGATAGGATACAGGCTTGGAGGAGGTTGGATGGGTTAGCTAGCAGGGAGTTTAGATAGGATACAGGCTTGGAGGAGGTTGGCTGGGTTAGCTAGCAGGGGGTTTAGATAGGATACAGGCTTGGAGGAGGTTGGATGGGTTAGCTAGCAGGGAGTTTAGATAGGATACAGGCTTGGAGGAGGTTGGCTTGGTTAGCTAGCAGGGAGTTTAGATAGGATACAGGCTTGGAGGAGGTTGGATGGGTTAGCTAGCAGGGAGTTTAGATAGGATACAGGCTTGGAGGAGGTTGGATGGGTTAGTTAGCAGGGAGTTTAGATAGGATACAGGCTTGGAGGAGGTTGGATGGGTTAGCTAGCAGGGAGTTTAGATAGGATACAGGCTTGGAGGAGGTTGGCATTTATTCCTGATTATTATTTGACCATGCTTGTCACTTATGAACATTTTGAACATCTTGGCCATGTTCTGGTATAATCTCCACCCGGCACAGCCAGAAGAGGACTGGCCACCCCTCATAGCCTGGTTCCTCTCTAGGTTTCTTCCTAGGTTTTGGCCTTTCTAGGGAGTTTTTCCTAGCCACCGTGCTTCTACACCTGCATTGCTTGCTGTTTGGGCTTTTAGGCTGGGTTTCTGTACAGCACTTCGAGATATTAGCTGATCTACAAAGGGCTATATAAAATAAAATAAACTTGATTTGATTTGATTTTGGGTTAGTTAGCAGGGAGTTTAGATAGGATACAGGCTTGGAGGAGGTTGGATGGGTTAGCTAGCAGGGAGTTTAGATAGGATACAGGCTTGGAGGAGGTTGGATGGGTTTGCTAGCAGGGAGTTTAGATAGGATTCAGGCTTTGTCTCCTCCTCATCTCCTTGGTTTTCCCACTCTATCTGGTCTTCCCCCTCTTCTCTCCTTCAGCATCCCGAGCGAAGGTGCTGTCCCATTGAGTGTGGCCAGATCCCTCCTTTACCTGACCCTTTCATCTCCTTCCCCTTCTCCCCTGTTGCGTCTATTCCTCCTTTTCAAGGGTCTGGATACTAAGGGGGGCTCTAGAGTAGGATGACTGAATAAGCAGCTATACTTCCCTGAACTAACCGTGTAGCCACAGACCTGTGTGTGTGTGTGTGTGGGGGGGGGGGGGTACATCTTGACTCCTAGCATGAGGGCTAAACATAATAATGAACATTGTGTTTGTCTGTAATTGAAAGGACGATTATAAATATATTGATGGTAGTAGACTTTTTCCCTAAGATATTTTCTGGTCATCCGAGTTCAGGGGTTCTGCAACTTCTTGTTTTCTTTTGAATTGACGTGCGAGATGCCACAACAACTTTTCATCAGAGTGTGGGTCACCAGTTCGCAGGAAAACCACGTTTAAACCATCTTCTCCCTTTCCTTTAATAGCTGGGGTTTCACCGTCTACACAGACAAACAGCAATGGTGAGTGCTTTTCACTGCTTTTTCAATTTCAATAATTCATTACCTTCACCCTCCTCTTCTTCTGTCGTTTTCATCAAAGTTTGACAGAACAAAATAAGAAGTTGAGACCGAATGATTTCTTCACCAGATTAGATTATTCAGATGTTTTTCAGTGTTAAAAATAAGGCCATTATTTTCCCTCAGCCCCACAAGGTATTAGGGTATTGGAAGTTGTATCTCTTAACCACAGATCCAGGATCAGATCCTTACCTCATATGCTATCCTTTACCATTAGGCAGTATAGTAAATCTGACCCTAGGTCAGTGGTTAGGGGGTCATTTATATCTCCTATTTTTTCTGATCCACAGGCATTTCTGCTGCGAGGGGAAGGAGTCTCAAATAGACTGGGTGACTGACATCATCACCATGAAGGTACATTCAGGGTTCGGGAAACTTCTTAGGAAATAAAGGGTGTGTTCAACATGGCCGATGTTTCACTATGTTATATCGATTTTATAGCATTGACGAATCAGCTTGTTGAAATGGTGTAAGGAAAACACGTCTGATGTAGAACGATCACTCCTGATGCACGTACTGTGAGAGTTTGATCCACAGATGTTGTTTCATTGTATGGTCTCTTTCCACCAAGTGAAAAATGAAAACTTAATAATCCTTGAACGGAAGACAATGATACACATTGAGAATGGTTTGTTGGTCCTCTCCTTTCGCCACGCTCATTCCCATGAAAAATTGGTTTGATTAACACTCAGGAAAAACTGCATCTTTAAACAAGCGAGATACGATAAATCATATTTCCACTCCCATATCATTGTTCATCATTTTCCATTGTAACCCCCAAAAACTGGGGACTAACACGAAATACAATACATAAATAAGGGGAAGTGCTGTGAAGTTTTCGAGGTCACTCAGCGATAACATAAATCACATTATGTGCAAAATTCTCAGCCTCTGGAATAAGGTCAGGGAGATTGTAACCATCACATTGGTGAGCAGAACACTACAGTACCTACTTCTACAGCAGATATAGCTAAGTGTTGTTTATGTCAGTGGCTGACAGCACACAGCCGCCATAAATAATGCAAAGAGAAGAGAAGCTACAGATGTTTCAGATGAGCGAGAGAACATCACTCTCCTTTTTCTCCTTCAATTGTTTTCTCTCTCTCTCTCTCTCTCTCTCTCTCTCTCTCTCTCTCTCTCTCTCTCTCTTGAGGGAGGGTTATTTTCAGTCTCATTTTATTTTTTATTTTAAAGACAAAAACAAAAGCGAGACTATTTTGTTATTACTATGAGAAAATATAGCTTTTTAAATGTCGCAAATTCATTAGCACTCATCCTTACTATTCTGAAAAGTGCATCAGTGCATCTCATAGATACACAAAGCTTGCCATTGGCCTATTTGTGCGTTGTCGTCTCGTTGCCGACTCTACAACCATCAACTGTGCTTGTTGTTTGTCACAGGTGCTTCATGTAAGACCTCCTCTTTAGCGATTTACTTTAGATCTGTCAGTAAAAGACAGACCTAAAGTGGAAGGCCATATTTTTGGCTAGAGCGTTTGCTAGAGCGTGAGCAACAGTGACTTTTCCCTACTCTCAGCTCTCAGAGTCAGTCCCTAAACAACTAAATCTATAGCAGGGTATAGCAGGCTAAAAGTAGTAGACTCCTCTCAAAGCTGCTAAGTATAGGGATTGGCAGCTTCCACAGGACTTGTGAGAAGGAGAGAGAGAGAGAGGAGAGAGAATACTTATTCTCACTTTCTTTCCTCTTACCTTTTAGCAGGCATTTGGCTTTCCGAAACTGTTTCCATAGCAACTGGCAAAAGGAAGTCTAGTTTCTTTTTGTTTTGGGGAGTGGAGGTCCAAGCACACGTTCCAGCACAAATTAAATGAGGAGATGAAAATAGTTAAAGGGGATCTCAGGTCAACCTGTGACCAGGAAGTGGACAAGTCGTTAAAGTTTAGTACGAGCAAGCGCGGTCAGGATTTTTTGTCAGGAACACCGGGTCATCACCCTGCGACTCTCAACTCTCTCCACCGTAACTGGTGGCTCAGTATCGCTGCCTTTAAAAACATACTCAGAGAAAGTTCCAGAGAGACAACGGCAGCAACACAACCTGATATTGTTTATAAAGCATTCTCCATAGGTATTGAAGATCATGGACAATGGAAATTGTTAGAGTTTTAGGTGTAGTCATTTTTTTTATCATAAACTGTTGCGCTTTCTCCAACGTCTCCAAGTGAACTCATACTGAACAAAGAATGTCCCTGAATTTGTATTGTCAGAATAATGTCATAGTTTCAAAAATGGTTGCAGAAACTACGTATAAGAAGTGTATCACTATAGACATAGAACAGTGTATTGACTAATCAGTGTCTGTGTCGTCAGCATGGAGGAGACCTCTGGTCAAAGAACAGAGATCACAGCAGACCTGCAGTTCAAAAAAGCATGTCAGCAGCCCAGCAGAGTCCACAGAACATTAAACACAAAACCAGCAAAAATGTAAGTCTCCATATCATCTCTCCACCATGAATTCAGTCCTACGCATAATTTAGTCAGGAAGTGAATCAATCCAATACACTTGACTTGGTTGTTGATCACCCATCCTTTAGCTCTATTAATAGTGTTGAAGCTGAACTCTTACAGATAAGAGCTTATCATATCATGAGACAGTAGATTACTTTATCTACAGTGCCTTCGGAAACTATTCAGACCCCTTGACTTTTTTCCACATTTTGTTACGTTGCGGCCTTATTCTAAAATGGATTATAGAAAAAAATATCCTCAGAAATCTACACACAATACCCCATAATGACATCACAATACCCCATAATGACATCACAATACCCCATAATGACATCACAATACCCCATAATGACAAAGCGAAAACAGGTTTTTGGATATTTTTTGCACATTTATTTGAAATAAAAAACAGAAATAGCTTATTTACATAAGTATTCAGACCCTTTGCTATGAGACTTATTAAGCTCAGGTGCATCCTGTTTACATTGATCATCCTCAAGAACACAGTGGCCTCCATCATTCTTAAATGGAAGAAGTTTGGAACCACCCAGCCTCTTCCTAGAGCGGGCCATCTGGCCAAACTGAGCAATCAGGGGAGAAGGGCTTTGGTCAGGGAGGTGACCATTAACCCGATGGTCACTCTGACAGAGCTCTAGAGTTCTTCTGTTGAGATGAGAAAAGCTTCCAGAAGGAAAACCATCCCTGCAGCACTCCACCAATCAGGCCTTTATGGTAGAGTGGCCAGACAGAAGCCACTCCTCCTTAAACGTCACCTGACAGCCCGCATGGAGTTTGCCAAAAGGCACCTAAAGACTCTCAGACCATGAGGAACAAGATTCTCTGGTCTGATGAAACCAAGATTGAACTCTTTGGATTGAATGCCAATCGTCACGTCTGGAGGAAACCTGGCACCATCCCTACAGTGGTGGCAGCATCGTGCTGTGGGGATGTTTTTCAGCGACAGGGACTGGGAGACTAGTTAGGTTGGAGGCAAAGATGAACGGAGCAAAGTACAGAGAGATCCTTGATGAAAACTGCTCCAGAGCGCTCAGTACCTCAGACTGGGGCGAACGTTCACCTTCCAACAGGACAAAGACCCTAAGCACACAGCTAAGACAATGCAGGAGTGGCTTCTAGACAAGTCTCTGAATGTCCTTGAGTGGCCCAGCCAGAGCCCGGACTTGAACCCGATCGAACATCTCTGGAGAGACATGAAAATAGCTGTGCAGCAACGCCCACCATCCAACCTGACAGAGCTTGAGAGGATCTGTATAGAAGAATGGTATAAACTTCCCAAATACAGGTGTGCCAAGCTTGTAGCGTCATACCCAAGAAGACTCGAGGCTGTAATCGCTGTCAAATGTACTTCAACAAAGTTCGGAGTAAAGGGTCTGAATACTTTTTATTTAAAAAAAATATATATATTTTTTTGCAACAATTTCTAAAATCCTGTTTTCCTTTGTCATTATGGGGTATTGTGTGTAGATTGATGAGGGATAAAATATATAAGAAATGTTATAATAAGGCTGTAACCTAAAAAATTCAAGGGGTCTGAAAACTTTCCGAAGGTATATTCAAGAAATTAACCCTTTCTCTACCTCTCCCTTCCGTAGCCGTCAGACAGAAAGTTGTCCCTAAACATCAGCACACCTCCCAGTGAAGACGAGAAAACAAGGAATAGTGAAGATTGTGGCAGTCTCCAGTACAAAACAGCCATAGTGGCTAATTGCTTGAAGCAGAAGGACCGACTCGTGACCCCCGGGACTGGTCAGAGAAATGTTTCAGCGGGGGTGATCCAGCCCCAGCGCTGTCCCTCTCCACGCCCAGAGGCCCAGGACCCTCAGAGTGGCGTCAAGAACCCCAACAGGAGGCCCGTTCGGATGGGAGAGGGGGGTCTAATGCCACCCAACCTCCTCAACGAACTTAACTCTGTGCTGAATAAGACTGGCCGTAGCGCCAAGGAGGAGAAGAGCTGATGGAGAGATAGAGAAGCCCAGAGAAAAGAAGAAGATGAAAATGTAAAGTGAGGCTGAGACAAAGAAAGTGCAACAGAAAGGGAATGGAAGATGATTAGAATGAAAAACAGAGCGACATGGAGACAGAAATACTGTGGAGACAGAAAGAGAGACAAAGAGAGAAACTGAGAACAAAAAACAAGTTGTCATTCTCTACAAGAGGGACCCCCGGGAGGGAAATTAGAGTTTGGAGTGGAGAACAGGTCCAAGTGCTATTGATGGACATATTATGGGAAATTCCAGGTCGACCAACACACTAACACAGTCATTTCTAACAGTTCTCGAGTCTGCCCAGATACATTTCTACACCATTACCTATGCTATACCAAACTAATTATAGTATCAAATTCTATAACATTTTTGGCTTTCGTTAAATTCAATATTGATATGATATGATTAATATTGGTTGACAAGGAATATCTTCTTCTCCAAAGGAATGTACTGTATCTATTCTGTTATTGCATTAAATGTTATTTCCTGGTGACATACTACATCATTTATTTTATATTGTACAGTTGTATAATACACTGCACATTGTACGTTCTGTTCTTTGACTGTATTTGTGTATAAAATACTGTACTGAATGTTTTATGCGTATTAGGAAATGGGGGACACTGTTAACCCATAGTATTCGATATGTACAGTATATTTCATTACGTAGTATTTCCTTCACAAACGACTTGATTTTTTAAATATGAATACTGATCAATTCTTATTCAAAGATCTGTTATATCTTTTGAGTGCCAGGGCATATGCTTTTCCCAAATGGGATTTGAACCCATTCAAAAAAGACTCTTCCCGAAAAAAAATTGCCTCCAACTTTTATTTTCTGTCGTTGTTTTATTCATAGACCTCATCAAAGGGTTCTTTTTTTTTTATTGTAGTAAAATGTAAAAATAAACTGCATCTTAAGTCATCCGCTCTCCTTATTGAATAATGTATTTCAGTCTAAAAATGTTTATGCACTGTAGACGATTGTCACCCAGGTTCTCCATGAAAAATTCATCTTGACATTTTATTCAGATTTCTTTCCCCACAACATAACTGCTAATTGTCCTTTAGTTCAACATCTTATCTTTTTATTTTAATCATGCTCTGACTGTGTGTTGGTAGTCTGAAGATATCTTATGAATAACACGCCTTTTGTTCTCACAGTGTAAATACCTGTATTTTATTGGCTCTGTAATATTCATTTCAATAAGATATTAATTTCATTATGTGAGCTGAAGTTATCGCGCTATTGCATGATGGTCATTTCATAACACTGGCTTCTCACTGTTTCTGTACAGCGTGATTGTTTTGTAAATTATTTCATCCTAAATCAAATCAAAGTTAATTGTAGTGTACCGAGTTCAGGGAAATGCTTACTTGCAAGCACTCTCAAATATACTAGCTGTCTTTGTTATATTCACAGTTTGATTTGATTCCAGACCACTTGTATTACACTAAAGCCTTTTTAGCTATCTGTTGTCAATTGTTCCAACGTTGTGGCCTCCTCTATACAGCCAGATGTCATTGTTTCAACTCAACAGCACTGAAGTGGAGCTCGCGATTAGAGACGATTAGCTCCCGGGACTTTGTGACTGTGTCTGTCACCTGCCTCTGTGCACTTCTATGCCTCTGGGCACCTCTGGGCGCTAACCGAAGCCACCGAGGCACACACACACACACACACACACACACACACACACACACACACACACACACACACACACACACACACACACACACACACACGCACACACTCTGTGGGAATAGAATTGCACTCGATCCGCATCACACGGCAGCTTTCACTGCAGGAAGGTCACCATATGGCAGCAGAGAGTTAAGTGAATGAGGCAACATTATGAACTCTGCTGTGACCTTGCCACTCAAGAAAGGTCGCGTACGGCGGTAATGTTACAGCAGTGGTGCTTTGAGCAATGCATGGAGGTGGAGAGGGACCAGTTACCTATGTTAACACAGAAAATGTTGAGTGTGAGAGAGAGAGATGAGGGAGGGAGGGGGAGAAAGAGAGAGAGAGAGAGATGAGGGAGGGAGGGGGAGAAAGAGAGAGAGAGATGAGGGAGGGAGGGGGAGAAAGAGAGAGAGAGAGATGAGGGAGGGAGGGGGAGAAAGAGAGAGAGAGAGAGAGAGAAAAGAGATGACCTTTATTTCAAAATGATGAGCCCTTGTACTGCATGTGAGAAGAGTTTGAATTAACTGGATGGGCTGTAGTAACAGTACAGGGCATGTTGTATTAAATCCAGATGTTATCGTTTGTCTGCTTTGTAAGATATAAGACCACGGAGGCCTTGATGAGTTAGGGAGCGAGCAGCGGATCAATCTGTGGAGGAGTGTAAAATGGAGAAAGTCGCCAGAAGATATGTGAATGACTTCTACTTATGTAGCAACGGGGTTGGGTAGGTTACTTCCTAAATGTAATCCGTTAGTTACTAGTTACCTGTCCCAAGTTGTAATCGGTAACGTTACTTTTGGATTACCCAAACTCAGTATGTAATCTGATTACTTTCAGTTACTTTTGGATGACGTTATCCTTAAGAGGCGTTAGAAGACAAAATGGATCCATCAAACGCTTTTGGTGTGTCATCATAGTGGTCTCTGATTGGTGGTCGTCATTTGGTGTGTCATGGTGGTCTCTGATTGGTGGTCGTCATTTGGTGTGTCATGGTGGTCTCTGATTGGTGGTCATCATTTGGTGTGTCATCATAGTGGTCTCTGACTCACTCAGGTGGAACAAACTTAAACATGCACCTTTTTTCAAAACTGAATTGAATGTCATTGAGAAAACAGAAAGGTGTCAAAATATATTTTTTTTCGCAAACATCCTTTCTGACTTAGAAAGTAATCGAAGAAGTAATCACCAACCCTGCGTTGCCATGGTGCTGTCTGGACATTGGTCACTATTGTGGTGAGGAGGCCTGAAGGATGGAAACACGTGTGCTTACACACACACACACTCTTTCACATTCACACACACAAACACACACACAATTTACTACACAGAAATTACAATACGCAGTAACTCAGCTTCAAATCAGATGACATGACAGACTACGTTCACCCTCAATATGCTCCTAAGACGTCTGTGCCGTGCCACAGTGTGCCCCCTTATGATTTACAGTTCCAGAAAGGCTGTCATGGGGCTAGAGAGATGGGGGGGTGGCCTGGCTGTCGTGGGGAGCGGGGGGTGGGGGGTTGGCCAGGCGACAAGGCTGTCGTGGGGCTAGGGAGATGGGGGGGATGGCCAGGCTGTCGTGGGGCTAGGGAGATGGGGGGGATGGCCAGGCTGTCGTGGGGCTAGGGAGATGGGGGGGGTGGCCAGGCTGTCGTGTTGCTAGGGAGATGGGGGGGTGGCTGTCATGGGGCTAGGGTGATGGGGGGGGTGGCCAGGCTGTCATGGGGCTAGGGTGATGGCCAGGCTGTCATGGGGCTAGAGAGATGGGGGGTGGGGGGGTGGCCAGGCTGTCATGGGGCTAGAGAGATGGGGGGTGGCCAGGCTGTCTTTAAGCTAGAGAGATGGGGGGTGGCCAGGCTGTCTTTAAGCTAGAGAGATGGGGGGTGGCCAGGCTGTCTTGGGGCTAGGGTGATGGGGGGTGGGGGGGTGGCCAGGCTGTCATGGGACTAGGGTGATGGGGGGCAGGCTATCATGGGTCTAGGGTGATTGGGGGGGGTTGGGCAGGCTATCGTGGGGCTAGGGTGATGGGGGGGGGGGGCAGGCTGTCTGTAGGCTAGAGAGATGGGGGGGTGGCCAAGCTGTCGTGGGGCTAGAAAGATGAGGGGGTGGCCAGGCTGTCATGGGGCTAAGGAGAGGTGGCCTAGCTGTCGTGAGGCTAAGGAGAGGTGGACTAGCTGTCGTGGGGCTAAGGAGAGGTGGCCAGGCTGTCGTGAGGCTAAGGAGAGGTGGCCAGGCTATCGTGGGGCTAAGGAGAGGTGGCCTAGCTGTCGTGAGGGTAAGGAGAGATGGCCAGGCTATCGTAGGGCTAAGGAGAGGTGGACTAGCTGTCGTGGGGCTAAGGAGAGGTGGCCAGGCTGTCGTGGGGATAAGGAGAGGTGGCCAGGCTATCGTGGGGCTAAGGAGAGGTGGCTTAGCTGTCGTGGGGCTAAGGAGAGGTGGCCAGCCTGTCGTGGGGCTAAGGAGAGGTGGCCAGGCTGTCGTGGGGCTAAGGAGAGGTGGCCTAGCTGTCGTGGGGCTAATGAGAGGTGGCCTAGCTGTCGTGGGGCTAATGAGAGGTGGCCAGGCTATCGTGGGGCCTTCTGAAAGACATCCTTGAGCTGATCATTAGAGACCTCCGTCTGGACCCTGCAATCATTTCCATCTAGTAATCCACTCCAGAGGTGGATTGAGAAACGGGTCCAGGCCGACCCCTGGACACCACCAACCACAGCACATTTCACCAGAGGAGAAAGAGATGAGCTTAATGATCCTGTGATCACGGTCCACATTTCCCATTTTGCCTTTGTGTTTATCTGTGAAACCTTGACCGTTCCATTTAACAACCTCTTCCCGGAGTGACCATACATTCGTTAAGACGGTCAGTAGTTCACGCCTCACTTTTTCAAGTTCTCTCTCTCTCTCTGTCACCCTCTATCGCTCTCTGACTTTTTCTTTCTCTATTTCTCTCTCTCTCTCTCTCTCTCTCTCTGTCTCTCTCTCTGTCTGTCACCCTCTATCGCTCTCTCTCTCTCTCTCTCTCTCTCTCTCTGTCTCTCTGTCTCTCTGTCTCTCTGTCTCTCTGTCTCTGTCTCTCTCTCTCTGTCTCTCTCTCTAGTTCGACCACATCCCAAGGACACAGATAGTGATATCTGGGTGCTAAATTCCAAAAGCAAGGGCATCATTTATTTATCACAAAGATTTTGTGATTAATCTGAAATACTATAGCCAGCCATTGCAACCTCCCATTATAGCATTTTGTCCTAAATTGTGTTATCAACACAGCAAAAGCTTAATTTAGAAAAATTGGCCAATTGGAATTGACGCAAACATTTGCTCATTAAAGATGCATAGAGTTTCTATATGGTGGGAATCTTCAGAGTGTGTGTGTGTGTGAACGTGTCTGTCTTTCCCCTATGTTTGAACAGTCTGATAACTGACATACTGTTCCTGTGCAACACAGACCTACCAATCACAGAGCTCGATGGCTCATTATTATTGCATTACAGTATTTAAACAGTAATGGCCTGTCAATATTGGAGACCTTGGATATTTGGTCCAATCAAATAGCTGTCAATAAAATAGTTGTTTTGATGATGTGGTGTAAGGGCGAGTCACCGTGGAGAAGGTCAGTAAACAATGTGATGAGAATGTTAAATCATCCTCCTTTTGAAAATAGGAAAATACTGTTTGAGGTTGAAGATAGACTTCAGAAACATTGGCTGGCTGATTTTCTGAGCCTGAATAAATGTCAACCTTCAAGATGATATAATAACTGGTGTTACAGATAACACAAACAGATACCAATAACATTTTCTCATCCAGGTGATTTGATTGGCCCGAGAGAATCACAAGGAACATTTTTGATTGGGCCAAACAAACAGTGATGGAGGCATCCGTGTGCCATAGTTGTGAGTCACCTGAACCAGCATCTGTGCATTATAGACCTCTCTAACGCCCGGAACGTTCCAATTCAAACTCCCATTCACCAGCTGCATTATAGACCTCTCTAACGCCCAGAACGTTCCAATTCAAACTCCCATTCACCAGCTGCATTATAGACCTCTCTAACGCCCAGAACGTTCCAATTCAAACTCCCATTCACCAGCTGCATTATAGACCTCTCTAACGCCCAGAACGTTCCAATTCAAACTCCCATTCACCAGCTGCATTATAGACCTCTCTAACGCCCAGAACGTTCCAATTCAAACTCCCATTCACCAGCTGCATTATAGACCTCTCTAACGCCCAGAACGTTCCAATTCAAACTCCCATTCACCAGCTCTGCAAGCATTATAATGTCAAAATACTTTCATTGATCACCAAGCATGGAGTTCCAACATTAAAACGCTTGCCGAGCTGGTGAATGGAAGTTTGAATCGGGGCTTTTCTTGGCGTTAGAGAGATACTGATACTGATTCATGGGTCACCATAATCGGCTCTGAGATTCAGATGAGTCGGCGACTGGCTGGCGTATGGAGCACAGTGTGATGATTCAATCACAATCTATGGCATTGTCCGCATCGATGACCATGCTTTGCACTTTAAAGAGTGGCGCACACCCCGAGCTCGCACCTCAGATGTTCCCGCAAGGTTCAGGAGATTCCCTTTGTCTTCTGGCGCCTTCAAGGCTGAAAGTGATTCATATTGGAGTTGACATTGTGAATGAGTTGACATTGTGTGACAAACACTGAGGTTACCAAACATTATGAACACCTTCCTAATGTTGAGTTGCAACCCCCTCCTTTGCCCTCAGAACAGCCTCAATTCATCCGGGCATGGACTCTAGCGTTCCACAGGGATGCTGGCATATGTTGACTACAATGCTTCCCACAGTTGTGTCAAGTCAGCTGGATGTCCTTTGGGTGGCGGACCACTCTTGATACACACAGGAAACTGTTAAGTGTAAAAACCCCAGTAGCGTTGCTGTTCTTGACACAAACTGGCGAGCTTGTCACTTACTACCATACCCCGTTCAAAGGCACTTAAATGTTTTTTCTTGCACGTTCTCATCTACAACTGGCAAAGATAAAGCAAAGCAGTGCAACACAAACAACAACACAGAGTTACACATGGAATAAACAAACATACAGTCAATAATACAATAGAAAAAGTCTATATACAGTGTGTGCAAATGAGGTAGGATAAGGGAGGTAAGGCAATAAAAAGGCCATAGTGGCGAAATAATTACAATATAGCAATTATACACTGGAGTGAGAGATGTGCAGAAGATGAGTGTGCAAGTAGAGATACTGGGGTGCAAAGGAGAAAAATAAATAAAGTAAATAACAGTATGGGTCTTACTATCCAGGTCTGTACCCAAACAATTCGAGCTTCTACTTTAAAAATCCATCTTTCCAGAAACAAGTCTCTCACTGTTGCCGCTTGCTATAGACCCACTGCGGCCCCTAGCTGTGCCCTGGACACCATATGTGAATTGATTGCCCCCCATCTATCCTCAGTACTCGTGCTGTTAGGTGACCGAAACTGACATGCTTAACACCCCGGCCATCCTACAATCTAAGCTTGATGCCCTCAATCTCACACAAAATATCAATGAACCCACCAGGTACAACCCCAAATCTGTAAACACAGGCACCCTCATATATATCATCCTAACCAACTTGCCCTCTAAATACACCTCTGCTGTTTTCAACCAAGATCTCAGCGATCACTGCCTCATTGCCTGCATCCGTAATGGGTCTGCGGTCAAACGACCACCCCTCATCACTCTCAACGCTCCCTAAAACAGCGAGCAGGCCTTTCTAATCGAGCTGGCCCGGGTATCCTGGAAGGATATTGACCTCATCCCGTCAGTAGAGGACTCCTGGTTATTCTTTAAAAGTGCCTTCCTCACCATCTTAAATAAGCATGCCCCATTCAAACATTTTTTAACCAGGAACAGATATAGCCCTTGGTTCTCTCCAGACCTGACTGCCCTTGACCAGCACAAAAACATCCTGTGGCATTCTGCATTAGCATCAAACAGACCCCGGTGAAATACAACTTTTCGTTGAAGTTAGTAACAAATATACACAGGCAGTTAGGAAAGCCAAGGCTAGCTTTTTCAAGCAGAAATTTGCAAACTCAGAAAAGTTCTAGGACACTGTAAAGTCCATGGAGAATAAGAGCACCTCCTCTGAGCTGCCCGCTGCACTGAGGCTAGGAAACACTGTTACCACCGAGAAATCCACTGTAATTGAGAATTTCAATAAGCATTTTTCTACGGCTGGCCATGCTTTCCACCTGGCTACCCCTACCCCGGTAAACAGCCCTACGCTCCCCACAGCTTTCGAAAGTATTCGGAAGCCAAGTTAACTTCTTATGGCTGCAAGGGGCAGTATTGAGTAGCCAGTTAAATCGTGCCCATTTCAAACGGCCTCGTACTCAATTCTTGCTCGTACAATATGCATATTATTATTACTATTGGATAGAAAACACTCTCTAGTTTCTAAAACCGTTTGAATTATTTCTCTGAGTGAAACAGAACTCTTTCTGCAGCACATTTCCTGACCAGGAAGTGGAATGTCAGAAATCGATGCTCTGTTCAACTTCCTGCCTATACATGGGCATGATACGTAAGAGTCTACGTACACTTCATACACCTTCCCCTGGTTGTCAAGAGGCGGTGAGAGAAGAAATTTCGTGTTTATCTTGGTCTGAGGTGGAATTAAAGCTCTTTGTATGACGTGACCGTCCATTTCCTGTTTCTGGAGCGCGCGAAAGGGGACATGGATTTGCCTTCTGTTTAGCTGTCGTTATGGACGACTAACATCTCCGGTTTAGATTTTATTTGATACATGTGACCATATCATCGTAAAGTATGTTTTTTCAATATAGTTTAATCAGATTATTGAAATTTTTTCGGGAGTTTTGCCGTGTTCCGTTCTCTGACTTTGTTGACGTTGGAGAGATCCGTGCCACTTGGCAAGTGCCCATGCTAAATCAAGAGGGAAATTTGCCGTTCCAGATCCAAACAACGACTGTTCTGGACAAAGGACACCTTGTCCAACATTCTGACGGAAGATCACCAAAAGTAAGAAACATTTTATGATGCTATTTCTAATATCTGTCGTGCATGTGAACTGGTCGTCGGCGCCCAAGTGTTTCTGGCTATTGTGGCTACGCTAATATAACGCTATATTGTGTTTTCGCTGTAAAACACTTGATAAATCGGAAATATTGTCTGGAATCACAAGATGCCTGTCTTTCAATTGCTGTACACTATGTATTTTTCAGAAATGTTTTATGATGAGTATTTAGTTATTTGGCGTTGGTGTCTGTAATTTTTCTGTCTGCTTTCGGTGCAATTTCTGACTGTAGCTGCAATGTAAACTATGATTTATACCTGAAATATGCACATTTTTCTAACAAAACATATGCTATACAATAAATATGTTATCAGACTGTCATCTGATGAAGTTGTTTCTTGGTTAGTGGCTATTTATATCTTTATTTGGTCGAATTTGTGATAGCTACTGATGGAGTAAAAAACTGATGGAGTAAGAAAAGTGGTGTCTTTTGCTAACGTGGTTAGCTAATAGATTTATATATTGTGTCTTCCCTGTAAAACATTTTAAAAATCGGACATGTTGGCTTGATTCACAAGATGTGTACCTTTCATATGCTGTATTGGACTTGTTAATGTGTGAAAGTTAAATATTTAAAAAAAATATCTTTTGAATTTCGCGCCCTGCACTTGAGCTGGATGTTGTCATAAGTGTACCGGTGTCGGGCTGCACCCCAAACAGGTTAACAAACAGATTACCGACCATTTCGAATCCCACCGTACCTTCTCTGCTATGCAGTCTGGTTTCAGAGCTGGTCATGGGTGCACCTCAGCCACGCTCAAGGTCCTAAACGATATCATAACCGCCATCGATAAGAGACATTACTATGCAGCCGTATTCATCGACCTGGCTAAGGCTTTCGAATCTGTCAATCACAACATTCTTATTGACAGACTCAACAGGATGAGGTATGAGGTAGTTGGATGGGCTATTTACAGATGGGCTATGTACAGGTGTAGTGATCTGTGAGCTGCTCTGACAGCTGGAGCTTAAAGTTAGTGAAAGAGATATGAGTCTCCAGCTTCAGAGATTTTTGCAGTTCGTTCCAGTCATCGGCAGCGGAGAACTGGAAGGAAAGGCGACCAAAGGAGGAATTGGCTTCGGGGGTGACCAGTGAAATACACCTGCTGGAGCGTGTGCTAACGGATGGGTGCTGCTATGGTGACCGGTGAACTGAGATAAGGTGGGGCTTTACTGAGCAAAGACTTATAGAAGATCTGGAGTCATTGGGTTCGGCGATGAATATGAAGCGAGGCCAGCCAAAAGAGAGCATACAGGTCGCAGTGGTGTTGTAGTATATGGGGCTTTGGTGACAAAACAGATGGCACTGTGATAGATTGCATCCAATTAGCCGAGTAAAGTGTAGGAGGCTAATTTGTAAATGACATACACAATTTACATTTTGAGGAGGAGGATTATTTGAAGAGGTAGGTATCAGATGTCTTCAGAAGATGGGCAAGGACTCTGCTGACCTAGCTTCAAGGGAAGCTGGATCAATCACAGGTGCCAGGACAGAGAAGAGCTTGGTCTGGGCTGACCTGGAGCTGCCTTCCCGTAGGGGTGGGAGGGCCAACAGACCAGAACAAAGTGCTCGTGTTGGGGTGTAGGATTTGTGTATAGCCTGAAGGTAGGGAGGAGCAGTTCCTCTTGCTGATCCATAGGTAAGCACCATGGTCTTGTAGTGGATGTGAGCTTCGACTGGCAGCCAGTGGAGTGTGTGGAGAAGCAGGGACAGGAGAGAACTTGGGAAGGTTGAAAACCAGGCGGGCTGCAGCGTTCTGGATAAGTTGCAAGGGTCTGATGCCAAGAGTGAGTGAGTCCAGCCAACAGCGAGTGACAGTAGTCCAGACGGATGAGGACAAGTGCCTGGATTAGGACCTGTACCGCTTCCTGTGTGAGGTAGGGTCGTACTCTACGGATGTTGTAGAGCATGAACCTGCAGTCACTGCTTTGATGTTTGCAGAGAACTATAGGGTGTTGTTCAGGGTCACGCTAAGGTTCTTTGCACTCTGGGAGGGCAACACTGTGGAGTTGTCAACCGTGATGGAGAGGTCTTTGCGAAGGAAGGCCTTCCCCGGGAGGAAGAGTCTTGTTTGAGGTTGAGCTTGAGGTGGTGGGGCGACATCCAAGCTGACATATCTGCCAAGGCTTCTGGGTAGTTCTGTGTGAGTGGGACCAGTGGACTCAATAGGCTGAGTGCATGAGGAACAGATGTCATCAACCTTCTTGCCCACATCCACGTCTCCAATTTTCTCAAACCTTAAAAATCCTTCTTTAACCCGTCTCCTCCCTTGTATCTAGACTGATTTAAAGTGGATTGAACAAGTGACATCAATAAGGGATCATAGCTTTCACCTGGATTCACCTGGTCAGTCTTATGTCACTGAAAGAGCAGGTGTTCCTAATGTTTTGTATCCTCAGTGTTTAATAATACACTTTCCTGTTGTTCTCTGGAATTTTGTAAAAAGGGCAGGGAATTTGCTGATACTTTAAGCTCTATCTGTGTGCAGACACACATGAAATGTTTTACCTTTTAGATATTATTCTGAACTGAAGACACAGTTAACCACGTTACATCTTATTAGTTGATAGTCATTTACTCTGTCTTTCTCTGTAGACTCGCAAGCTGGCTATAACTATGGATATACATGTATGTACAATATAATTGATTCATATAAAACATGGAGTCAGATTGATAAATGTAGTTATATTATTAGTCAAGATAATTTTTAACATCAACTGAAATCCTGCTCACTGTGTGTTGGTGTGTCCACCAAGCTGCCCATGATAATCTATCAGGGATAATCAGGCCCAAAGAATAAACAAAAGCAAAGAGGATTCTATCCGCTTTCCCGCTTCAATTGGATATTATCAATGATTTATATATACACTAGAGGGTCAAAGGGACGCGCTGTTTTGATGCCCCGTGCCTCCATCTTGGTACTCCCCCACCAGTGTAAACAATATTTTGGAAGGTATAGAAATGCCTTTATTAAATAATGTCTACATTTGTTTTTCTTACGTTTATTCTATTACAGACACCTTAATGCATAGGTTAAAAAGTATATTATGTGAGCTAAATAAACAAAAAAACATACAAAAATATTTACAAATATTTTCCTTAGAGTATAATTTACTATTACTGTTACTGTCCCCACTATAACAAAAAAATAACATCACATTTTGTCCTTGAAATATTTAATTGAAATACTGTAGAATTCCATTCATTCCTATGGAGGACTGCTTCTTCCGGGGAGTGACAATATGGCCGACCGGTGGCTTCAAAATCCCTCATTGAACATTACATAGCATCCACAATCCAGGGTTTGTATGTATCTTTGGATATCAACCACTTGAATTTGGAGGCTTGAACAACACGACAGCGGCTCACACAATTACCATTGTGAAAAACATTGACAGAACTACGATAGCAGCAGATGATGCTGGAGAGAGCTAGCAGGAAGCAGAATGGCCCGGCTGAATAGGAAGGCCTGCAATCTTTTCACAAATGATCCCAAATTGCTATCATCATGGTAATTTTAGACCAGTGTTTGTGATTTTTACTTGATCATTTCCACTCCAGCGTGTTCCCTATGTACATAGAGGATCTGGCTTTTGGTTCGTCTCGCGTTGCCATAACTCCGAAATCACATCGTTCTCGACGAAGACTTTGGTTAACCCTTTGAAATATCTTGTGTATTAAAAACAGATATGTTTCTGCTCTGTGGAACAATACAGCGTTGTACTGTGATGGATGTACTTTAATAGCGTTAAGACTCATACATTTTACAATTAGCAATCAACGATTTTGAGCTCATAATTCACATGAAGTCCTCCCGTATGGGAAAGTATTTAAATGAATCTTATGCTCTATCTCTAAGCTTAGAAACAGACTCATATTTCCTATCATAATGCACATCACACACACACACCCCTCTTTCCCAAAGCGAAATGATCTGATTAGCCACACAACAACAATACTCTGCTAATTATCACCTGAAAGACAAAGCAACTCCTGATAGGAGATCAGCACAGCCCCTAGGTGGGTTGGATGTACGGAGGGAGGGAGGGAGGGAGGGAGGGAGGGAGGGAGGGAGGGGAAAGAGAGGGATTTAAAAAAGAAGAGAGAGAGAGTAATAGTGAGGGAGAGGAGGATGAGATGGCAGCAGATAGAGAGATAGATAGAATGAGTGTGTGGTGCACGAGAGACAGAAGGAAGGAAGGAAGGAAGGAAGGAAGGAAGGAAGGAAGGAAGGAAGGAAGGAAGGAAGGAAGGAAGGAAGGAAGGAAGGAAGGAAGGAAGGAAAAAAAGGAAGAAAGGAAGGAAGGAAGGAAGGAAGGAAGGAAGGAAGGAAGGAAGGAAGGAAGGAAGGAAGGAAGGAAGGAAGGAAGGAAGGAAAACAATAAAGAAAAATAAAGAGCTTAGTTATGTTCTAGCTCTTTGACTGAGTTTCAGATGCTGGTGTCTCTGAGCTACAGCTACATTTAACAGAGTGACAGTTCTCTTAAACACTTTGGCCAGTAGTCCTTTATTACAATGCAGTGAAACACTGCTCTTAGTAATATCAAACCTCTATCCCAGTCCCAGCTCACTGCGGAAGCATCCAGAAGAGACACGCCTCTCCTCAGTAATATCGAACCTCTATCCCAGTCCCAGCTCACTGCGGAAGCATCCAGAAGAGTCTAGCCTCTCCTCGTAAAACAGGCCCGGTTGTTTCACTGTCTGTTGCCATGCTTCGGCTTTGTTACACAGAAGATGAGACGGTGAGCTCACGTAACTGGACATTAGGTATACTTCTATGGTAGTAGGCAATATGTAGCGGTCTGAGTAGAATTGATTTATTCTTAAAACCACTTTCTCTTATAAAGTTAGAATTCTTGTTTGTAACTTGGAAACTGTTTTTAGTTTAAAGCCCTACAGTAGTTCTCAACTCCATACAAATTAAGACATTCTCAAAGACTGTTAAGTGCTATTGTATTGATTGTTCGAGAAGTTTCCTCTGTGGACTAGTGTTTTAAAGAAGCACATTGTTGAAGACTATTTCTAAGGCCTGCTTATATATTTTTTGCGGGTTTTCTCATGTGGATTGTTTTCCTTTGGATGATTACACCGTCTAACAAACTGAACGGGTAAAATCGTTCCTCATTTCATTTCTGGTGGCTGAATGATTTGGATTATTCTCCTGTTTGTAGATTTCTCACTGGACTTCTCACTGTTGTCTAAAGCTGACTATGACCTCATTAATATTTAAACTGCCTTGATTACCTGTTGGACTGGTTCGATACCGCATGTATAATTAAAATAGTGTTGCACCATCGAAACGATCATGGAGCAACTGGCCTCAGATGTTTACCATAATGACTCCTGACATTTTTAAATATAACTTTTATTTTTATCAGGGAGTCAAACTGAGACTAAGGTCTCTTTTACAGATGAGCCCTGAATTACAGAAATTACAGAAAAGACACACATCAAAATATAAATACAAAATGCAAGCTGAAAGAACAACAAACACATTCATCAGTAATAAGGTCCTCCATCAGCTTTCTGAATTGCCCTAAAGGCACCAGAACATCACATTGAAGAACAATGCTTGTTCCACAAATAAGGTGCAAACATTTTTTAAGCTAATTTACCTAACTCAATACAGACCAAAATAATTTCCAGTGTTAACCATCCCTGAGACTGGGGGTGGTGACTCGTATGTCTAAAGATTAGTAATGATGTTGGGGACAGTGGGGCTTCCTGTAAACATCACAAAGGGCCAACCAACTTTCTGGTAGAGAGTGCAGTGATGACATCACAGAGGGCTAACCAACTTTCTGGTAGAGAATGCAGTGCTGACATCACAGAGGGCTAACCAACTTTCTGGTAGAGAATGCAGTGATGACATCACAGAGGACTAACCAACTTTCTGGTAGAGAATGCAGTGATGACATCACAGAGGGCTAACCAACTTTCTGGTAGAGAATGCAGTGATGACATCACAGAGGACTAACCAACTTTCTGGTAGAGAATGCAGTGCTGACATCACAGAGGGCTAACCAACTTTCTGGTAGAGAATGCAGTGATGACATCACAGAGGACTAACCAACTTTCTGGTAGAGAATGCAGTGATGACATCACAGAGGGCTAACCAACTTTCTGGTAGAGAATGCAGTGATGACATCACAGAGGGCCAACCAACTTTCTGGTAGAGAATGCAGTGATGACATCACAGAGGGCTAACCAACTTTCTGGTAGAGAATGCAGTGATGACATCACGGAGGACTAACCAACTTTCTGGTAGAGAATGCAGTGATGACATCACAGAGGGCTAAACAACTTTCTGGTAGAGAATGCAGTGATGACATCACAGAGGGCCAACCAACATTCTGGTAGAGAATGCAGTGATGACATAACAGAGGGCTAACCAACTTTCTGGTAGAGAATGCAGTGATGACATCAGAGGGCTAACCAACTTTCTGGTAGAGAATGCAGTGATGACATCAGAGGGCTAACCAACTTTCTGGTAGAGAATGCAGTGATGACATCACAGAGGACCAACCAACTTTCTGGTAGAGAATGCAGTGATGTGTACTAAAACTGTCACCTGTAATTAAGCACAGTGCATAATGATAAACTATAATAAATCTAACGGCTTTAATGAAGTGGCAGCTACGTTCATATAAATGATGTCGCCATAGTCTAGGACCAATAGGAACATCGACTGAATAATCTGCTTTCACTATTCAACGAGGGGCAGGACCTATTTCTATAGAAGAAGCCCATGTTTATTCTCAGCTTCTTAGCTAACTCATCAATACGCTTTTTAAAAGACAGATTTTCATCTATCCAGATGCCCAGATATTTTCGTAGCAGGGACACGATCAATGTGGACACCACCATGCGCCCGGGTTTGTTAACATGTTCCCTCAACACCGGAGGTTTGCGAATGGAAGGTACTAGAATTGGCACAACAATGAGGGGCACAGCATTGCGTCGTCCCCTCTGTCTCAAAAATAATTTACAAAACTTAATTTGTGAGTTTATCTATGAACATGCCATGTCTGACAGTGTATCCGTGTGATTCTTAATCTAGTCGTCATAAGGGGTGTCCAATTCTCCACCAGGCCCTCTCAATTTCATATGATAAAAAAAATTAAGATTCCTATTCATGCCTTCATCAATTCTCTCTCTCCTACTGTACGGTAGAGAAAGGAAAGGAGACTTCGTTATCTTGGTTCAAAACTCTCTCCTCTTTCTTTCCTGTCCTTTACCCATCCACTATTGCTTCCTCTTTCCTCCCTAAGGTATCCTATCCGTTTAGCCTCCTTTAATTGCTCCCACCATTTTCTAAAACGTATTATAACCAATTACGGCGACGATGATACATTAGTGACAGAGTCGATTTGATTTTGGGAAATGGATTCAGTCGGTCATTCTGGGGTTCATGCAGCGTTCTTTTTCCAACCGTCTGGGATTCCTACTGATCCAGCTCTAACTCTGAGCATTCTACAATTTCTTTTTTTTAATATATTTAAAAGTTATTCAATCCAAACTTCCTCCTCCTTCTTCCAGTCAAAATGTTCCCCTCTCTCTCTCTCCATCTGTCCTCGAATTAATCAATTTCTCTCTTAACGAGATTCCTTCTCTCTTTCAGGCTTAATTAACATTCGTATGTGGTTGTTTGTGTCGACTTGCTATCCATGTCATAAATAAACTATAGGGACTGGTTTCTGCTTTTCTCCTCGTTTGGTTTCAAGTCTAATTTATTTATTCGCTCCATATTCATTCCCAGTCAGAAGCATAGCGACGTTTGTGTTTGGGGCAGACCGCCTAATGAATAGAGGAATGCAAATGGAGGTAAAACACTGATTTATCAGGCTGATTGTAATAGATGGAGCTCTGGGCTCATTAATAGCAAATGAGGAAAGTCTTGTTGATGTCTGTAACCAATTATATGCATATCCTAGCTTCAGGGCCTGAGCTACAGGATGTTTACTTTGGGCACGTCATTCAGACAGGACGTGAAGAAAAAATGCCT